>NC_081189.1:85273056-85340556 GCF_902713425.1 Acipenser ruthenus
GTATTGTATTAGTCAGCATTTCCCTTATCTATTCCTGATCATTTATACTGTAGGTAAGGGGTTTTCAGCCTTTTTTTGAAACTGTACCCCTTCTATCTGGAGGTTTCAGCTCGAGTACCCCTTTACAATTTTCGCTCAACTGAATGGTACCTCAGTTACAATAAAATGGAGAATAATCTGATGAGCCCCCCCCCAGTTTATTTAATAAATCTGGGTGACAAACTGCTGGTTTAGGACAGAACAACAAACAGTAAGCTTAATTCTTAAAACTTTTAACTACAAGTATTTGGATGCACAGAATTAAAAAGACAAGTATTGGGTTAGGAGCACACCTATCTTTTTGTAACTTTGACGGCCTTTTGTAAAAGTTTGAAGGCCTTTTGATACCCAGCATACACTGCAATACCCAGCAAAGTTATACACTGATATTCTGATAGCACAGCAATTCAAATGAAGTTTGTAATTGGTTGTGTTCCTCAAATACACAATAAAAAGTGATATTTATAGGGTATACAGTTATACAGCGATACAGTGGTTTCGGACATCTAAGAACAGGTACTGCGAGCATCTGGATTCATACTCAGAGGTACTCTGTAGCCTCCTGGGACATTCACAGCTTGTTTGACACCCTCTTGTAGTTGCCCGTTTCTGCATATAAAGCAAAATGCTGTTTGTCAATCTCTTTTTTTTCTTATAAATCAGTCTTTGCAGGAAACATTCCAAAAACACTTGAATCAGTTAGGGACTACCAGTCTGACACTACAGGCCTTTAAATTGCAGTACCAATTTGCAAGTTGCTAAGTGGTTGCGTTCCTCAAATTTGCACTGCAAAGTGATATCTTAAAGAATAGGGTATATAGTGCTTTTTTTTGCCTCCCCTCGCTTTTGGTGCAAAACTGTGCTCCGATACACTCAGGCTGATACTGTGATCACAAAACACTTGGAATGGACTTAAATTGGTGCTTCTGTACTCTTTTTAGATGCACAACAATCTTAGCTAAAGAAAATGGGTTCCTTCGAGTTCGTAAGACCCACGACCGCCATTAGATGAGCCTTACCCCGATGGTGTTTTTATAATGGGATTTGCCATAGGGAAGGGGGTGGTCTCTTATCGTACCCGTATCTCCACGACCCCTGGGCCAACAAACTCAGAAGGACATTCTTTGCGTGCACAAGAGTCTTAGCTAAAGAAAGACATCGGCCACGGGTTCATACGCCACCCCACCGCCAGATGGTGGGCGTTGCCCCAAAGGTGTTTTATAATGGGATTTCCCATAGACATTTTTCAGGGTGCTGTATCTCGGGTTCCGGGAGTCCCCAAGACTTGAAAATCGGTATGGAGGTCCACCTCGGGGCCCCTGTCGATCCCTCCAAGCGACGTGTCCCCAGCTAGAAAGGACACCAGTTTAGACTTTTTTTGCCAACCTGGAGCTCAAAAGCTATTGGAAATGCAACCTTGACATGCCATCATGCTGAAAATGTGAAAATTTGTTGAAAATGTAGCATTTGAAAACGGGTGGCTCCCTGTGAAAGAGGGCCCCCAAACATGACCCTAGGAAGTTCAACCCGGTTTCTAGGCCCCAGGGTCATGGAGATATGACCCCGAAAAGGGTAGTTTTTGGACATTTTTGACAGGGCGTATCTCGGGTTCTGTGGGGGTTAGGAACTTGATTTTTTTTTGTGTTGGGGCCCCATGGGGCCCCGCACAAGGAGTCACCATTTTCATGGTTCAAATGCCAGGACGGCTTGGCAAAGTGAATTTTTTCGTCATGACATGAGTTTTTGGGTGAACCACCACACCTTTTTAGGGGGTGGTTTGGGGTGCTCCCCTGAGTCTATATCACTTTGAATGGTGGTTCTACGTGCTCGGGTTCGAGAGATATGCCTGAAAATGTGTTTTATAACACTGCCATAGACATGAATGAATACCCGAAAATATATTTTGCAAAGAATTGCTACGGTGGGTGTATGCATGCAGGGGTTGCATGGTGGTGTGTGCGTGCAGGGGTTGCATGGTGGGTATATACGTGCAGGGGTTGCATGGTGGGTGTATACGTGCAGGGGTTGCATGGTGGTGTGTGCGTGCCAGGGTTGCATGGTGGTACACGTGTGTTGAGCGGAATTGGAGTTCAGGTTTTGCGCACAAGAGGGGCGGGGAAAAGACTGGGAAGGGTAGGGTAAAAGAAGAATTAATACAATCATTTATTTTCACTTTCGACTCCCAGTCTCCTTTCCCTCACTTTATGATTTTATTTTGTGATTATTTAATTATTGTCAAAATAAACGGCCTTCGTCTACTCACAGTTGCAGTCTCATTTCTGTCCAAAAAGAACCTGAAACACTACAATATATTGATGGACGTTACATAAGAAAACGAGATGTCCTTTTTTCGGAATACCATGTTCCTTTCCAAAAATGTGTTTTAATATTAGCCTTTAATAAAGGAAAACGACTGCTTAAATTAATTTTCATGTATCTATTTCAGTGCAATGTAGTTTCTTCATGTAATAAGAAATTCGTTTTTTAACATTTACATTTTTGTTTTTTTCATTAAAAAAAAAAAAAAAAGATTTCTGGGGAGAGTGAAAAATACATGAACTTTGATTAATGTACTAAGGGTTACTCTCAAATTAATTCACGATCCAGTTTATGGTAAACTGTGCATGCATGACTTAGAAACTCTGCTGTCAGCTGATTCCCCAAAACTGGGCTGAATTCGGAAATGCAAAGCGGCCCAGAATTTGGGATGTTATCTAAAAACCAAGGTTGCCCAGAATTTGGGACGTTATCTAAAAACCAAATCGGCCCAGAATTTGGGACATTATCTGAAAAGCAAAGCGGCCCAGAATTTGGGACGTAAATGAAAACAGGGGCAGTCTATATGTAAAACTGTGATTACATTAGAGATAAACTAATGTATCCTGTAAGAAAACTGCAATAGCGTATATGTTTTATATTAAAATATATCGCAAAAACGATTCTAGATATATGCTACTTGAAAGAAAAAAGTACACCACCACAGAAAGCCAATTCTTACATTCGTGCATAACATGATAATTTATATAAAGTAATTCCTCATAGTTTGTTATATCAGTACAGTGTAATACCACATTATATTTTAATGGTAAGGTTGTGGAAAGCAAATCACTCTCTCTATCTGATCACAATGTTAAAAATGCCTGCACACTTTTCCACTCGTGTGACGACGAATTCATGTGACAGACATGGACCAATCAAAACGCGAGACTGTTATGCGGTTCCATCCCAAAAACCGGGCCTGTGTCATACCTCCAATTATATATATATATATATATATATATATATATAT
Source organism: Acipenser ruthenus (assembly GCF_902713425.1). NCBI lineage: Eukaryota > Metazoa > Chordata > Actinopteri > Acipenseriformes > Acipenseridae > Acipenser > Acipenser ruthenus. Next base: position 85,276,385 of record NC_081189.1, read on the forward strand.
ATATATATATATATATATATATATATATATATATATATATATAATTATTATTATTTGTCTTTTTTTTCTTTTTTTTTTTTTTTGGATGTTAAGAGTTAGGGTGGTATTTACTCGCGCATAGTTTTGAATGTTATTTCCGAATCTCTCCTTTAACATGTTGAAGGGGACACTGTATTACTTATACTGGCCATGGACGTCTTAAAACGTGTTAACAGTGAGCAGTTACCTTGGGATTACACACCAGGTTCATACGCATTGATTGGACTAATGTATCAGCAGGCGACCTAAGACTCACCGTTTCAACTGTGTCAGTAGTGCTCAACAGAAAAGAATGCATACAGAAAAATATTGTATACTGGCCATGGGTTTTGGTTTTGCCCAGAGCCGTAACTAAGCATTTAGCTACCGGGGTATTCAAATATATATATATATATATATATATATATATATATATATATATATATATATATATATATATATATATATAAATTGCATGCACCTCCGGTTGAAGCAACCGGAGGTGGATGGAAAGACTCCCTATCGTAGCTATCGGGGCATGCAAGACTCCATATCGTAGCTACAAGGGCATGCAATAATATATATATATATTATTAGTCTTTTTTTTCTTTTTTTTTTGATGTCAGGAGTGAGGGTGGTAGTTACTCGCGCATAGTTTTGAATGTTATTTCTGAATCTCTCCTGAACATGTCTGAAGGGGACACTGTATTACTTATACTGGCCATGGGCTTTAACGTCTTAAAACGTGTTAACAGTGAGCAGTTACCTTGGGATTACACACCAGGTTCAGACGCATTGATTGGACTAATGTATCAGCAGGCGACCTAAGACTCACCGTTTCAACTGTGTCAGTAGTGCTCAACAGAAAAGAATGCATACAGAAAAATATTGTATACTGGCCATGGGTTTTGGTTTTGCCCGGAGCCGTAACTAAGCATTTAGCTACCGGGGCATGCAAATATATATATATATATATATATATATATATATATATATATATATATATATATATATATATATAAATTGCATGCACCTCCGTTTGAAGCAACCGGAGCTGGATGGAAAGACTCCATATCGTAGCTATCGGGGCATGCAATTATATATATATATATAAAACGTGTTAACAGTGAGCAGTTACCTTGGGATTACAGACCAGGTTCAGACGCATTGATTGGACTAATGTATCAGCAGGCGACCTAAGACTCACCGTTTCAACTGTGTCAGTAGTGCTCAACAGAAAATAATTCATACAGAAAAATATTGTATATTGGCCATGGGTTTTGGTTTTGCCCAGAGCCGTAACTAAGCATTTAGCTACCGGGGCATGCAATATATATATATATATATATATATATATATATATATATATATATATATATATATATATATATATATATAAATTGCATGCACCTCCGGTTGAAGCAACCGGAGCTGGATGGAAAGACTCCATATCGTAGCTACAAAGGCATGCAATAATATATATATATATATATATATATATATTATTAGTCTTTTTTTTCTTTTTTTTTTGATGTCAGGAGTGAGGGTGGTAGTTACTCGCGCATAGTTTTGAATGTTATTTCTGAATCTCTCCTGAACATGTCTGAAGGGGACACTGTATTACTTATACTGGCCATGGGCTTTAACGTCTTAAAACGTGTTAACAGTGAGCAGTTACCTTGGGATTACACACCAGGTTCAGACGCATTGATTGGACTAATGTATCAGCAGGCGACCTAAGACTCACCGTTTCAACTGTGTCAGTAGTGCTCAACAGAAAATAATTCATACAGAAAAATATTGTATATTGGCCATGGGTTTTTGTTTTGCCCAGAGCCGTAACTAAGCATTTAGCTACCGGGGCATGCAAATATATATATATATATATATATATATATATATATATATATATATATATATATATATATATATATATATATATATATAAATTGCATGCACCTGCGGTTGAAGCAACCGGAGGTGAAGCAACCGGACCTGGATGGAAAGACTCCATATCGTAGCTATCGGGGCATGCAATTATATATATATATATAAAACGTGTTAACAGTGAGCAGTTACCTTGGGATTACACACCAGGTTCAGACGCATTGATTGGACTAATGTATCAGCAGGCGACCTAAGACTCGCCGTTTCAACGGTGTCAGTAGTGCTCAACAGAAAATAATGCATACAGAAAAGTATTGTATACTGCCCATGGGTATTTGTTTTGCCCGGAGCCGTAACGAAGCATTTAGCTACCGGGGCATGCAAATATATATATATATATATATATATATATATATATATATATATATATATATATATATATATATATATATATATATATATATATAAATTGCATGCACCTCCGGTTGAAGCAACCGGAGCTGGATGGAAAGACTCCCTATCGTAGCTATCGGGGCTTGCAAGACTCCATATCGTAGCTACAAGGGCATGCAATTATAAATATATATATATATATATATATATATATATATATATATATATATATATATTAGTCTTTTTTTTCTTTTTTCTTTTTTTTTTGGATGTTAGGAGTCAGGGTCGTATTTACTCGCGCATAGTTTTGAATGTTATTTCCGAATCTCTCCTTTAACATGTCTGAAGGGGACACTGTATTACTTATACTGGCCATGGCCTTTAACGTCTTAAAACGTGTTAACAGTGAGCAGTTACCTTGGGATTACACACCAGGTTCAGACGCATTGATTGGACTAATGTATCAGCAGGCGACCTAAGACTCACCGTTTCAACTGTGTCAGTAGTGCTCAACAGAAAATAATTCATACAGAAAAATATTGTATATTGGCCATGGGTTTTTGTTTTGCCCAGAGCCGTAACTAAGCATTTAGCTACCGGGGCATGCAAATATATATATATATATATATATATATATATATATATATATATATATATATATATATATATATATAAATTGCATGCACCTGCGGTTGAAGCAACCGGAGGTGAAGCAACCGGACCTGGATGGAAAGACTCCATATCGTAGCTATCGGGGCATGCAATTATATATATATAAAACGTGTTAACAGTGAGCAGTTACCTTGGGATTACACACCAGGTTCAGACGCATTGATTGGACTAATGTATCAGCAGGCGACCTAAGACTCGCCGTTTCAACGGTGTCAGTAGTGCTCAACAGAAAATAATGCATACAGAAAAGTATTGTATACTGCCCATGGGTATTTGTTTTGCCCGGAGCCGTAACGAAGCATTTAGCTACCGGGGCATGCAAATATATATATATATATATATATATATATATATATATATATATATATATAAATTGCATGCACCTCCGGTTGAAGCAACCGGAGCTGGATGGAAAGACTCCCTATCGTAGCTATCGGGGCTTGCAAGACTCCATATCGTAGCTACAAGGGCATGCAATTATATATATATATATATATATATATATATATATATATATATATATATATATATATATATATATATATATATATATATATTAATCTTTTTTTTCTTTTTTCTTTTTTTTTTGGATGTTAGGAGTCAGGGTCGTATTTACTCGCGCATAGTTTTGAATGTTATTTCCGAATCTCTCCTTTAACATGTCTGAAGGGGACACTGTATTACTTATACTGGCCATGGCCTTTAACGTCTTAAAACGTGTTAACAGTGAGCAGTTACCTTGGGATTACACACCAGGTTCAGACGAATTGATTGGACTAATGTATCAGCAGGCGACCTAAGACTCACCGTTTCAACTGTGTCAGTAGTGCTCAACAGAAAATAATGCATACAGAAAAGTATTGTATACTGCCCATGGGTTTTGGTTTTGCCCGAAGCCGTAACTAAGCATTTAGCTACCGTGGCATGCAAATATATATATATATATATATATATATATATATATATATATATATATATATATATATATATATATATATTGCATGCACCTCCGGTTGAAGCAACCGGAGGTGAAGCAACCGGAGCTGGATGGAAAGACTCCATATCGTAGCTATCGGGGCATGCAATTATATATATATAAAAGGTGTTAACAGTGAGCAGTTACCTTGGGATTACACACCAGGTTCAGACGCATTGATTGGACTAATGTATCAGCAGGCGACCGAAGACTCACCGTTTCAACTGTATCAGTAGTGCTCAACAGAAAATAATGCATACAGAAAAATATTGTATACTGGCCATGGGTTTTGGTTGCCCGTAGCCGTAAAGAAGCATTTAGCTACCGGGGCATGCAAATATATATATATGAATATATTGAATATATATGAATATATGAATATATTGAAGCAACCGGAGGTGAAGCAACCGGAGCTGGATGGAAAGACTCCATATCGTAGCTATCGGGGCATGCAATTATATATATATATATATATATATATATATATATATATATATATATATATATATATATATATATATATATATATATATATATAAAACGTGTTAACAGTGAGCAGTTACCTTGGGATTACACACCAGGTTCAGACGCATTGATTGGACTAATGTATCAGCAGGCGACCTAAGACTCACCGTTTCAACTGTGTCAGTAGTGCTCAACAGAAAATAATGCATACAGAAAAGTATTGTATACTGGCCATGGGTTTTGGTTTTGCCCGAAGCCGTAACTAAGCATTTAGCTACCGTGGCATGCAAATATATATATATATATATATATATATATATATATATATATATATATATATATATATATATATATATATATATAAATTGCATGCACCTCCGGTTGAAGCAACCGGAGCTGGATGGAAAGACTCCCTATCGTAGCTGTCGGGGCTTGCAAGACTCCATATCGTAGCTACAAGGGCATGCAATTATAAATATATATATATATATATATATATATATATATATATATATATATATATATATATATATATATATATATATATATATATATATTAGTCTTTTTTTTCTTTTTTCTTTTTTTTTTTGGATGTTAGGAGTTAAGGTCGTATTTACTCGCGCATAGTTTTGAATGTTATTTCCGAATCTCTCCTTTAACATGTCTGAAGGGGACACTGTATTACTTATACTGGCCATGGCCTTTAACGTCTTAAAACGTGTTAACAGTGAGCAGTTACCTTGGGATTACACACCAGGTTCAGACGCATTGATTGGACTAATGTATCAGCAGGCGACCGAAGACTCGCCGTTTCAACGGTGTCAGTAGTGCTCAACAGAAAATAATTCATACAGAAAAATATTGTATACTGCCCATGGGTTTTGGTTTTGCCCAGAGCCGTAACTAAGCATTTAGCTACCGGGGCATGCAAATATATATATATATATATATATATATATATATATATATATATATATATATATATATATATATATATATATATATATATATATTTGCATGCACCTCCGGTTGAAGCAACCGGAGGTGAAGCAACCGGAGCTGGATGGAAAGACTCCATATCGTAGCTATCGGGGCATGCAATTATATATATATAAAAGGTGTTAACAGTGAGCAGTTACCTTGGGATTACACACCAGGTTCAGACGCATTGATTGGACTAATGTATCAGCAGGCGACCGAAGACTCACCGTTTCAACTGTATCAGTAGTGCTCAACAGAAAATAATGCATACAGAAAAATATTGTATACTGGCCATGGGTTTTGGTTGCCCGTAGCCGTAAAGAAGCATTTAGCTACCGGGGCATGCAAATATATATATATGAATATATTGAATATATATATGAATATATGAATATATTGAAGCAACCGGAGGTGAAGCAACCGGAGCTGGATGGAAAGACTCCATATCGTAGCTATCGGGGCATGCAATTATATATATATATATATATATATAAAACGTGTTAACAGTGAGCAGTTACCTTGGGATTACACACCAGGTTCAGACGCATTGATTGGACTAATGTATCAGCAGGTGACGTAAGACTCACCGTTTCAACAGTGTCAGTAGTGCTCAACAGAAAAGAATGCATACAGAAAAATATTGTATACTGGCCATGGGTTTTGGTTTTGCCCAGAGCCGTAACTAAGCATTTAGCTACCGGGGCATGCAATATATATATATATATATATATATATATATATATATATATATATATATATATATATATTGCATGGACCTCCGGTTGAAGCAACCGGAGCTGGATGGAAAGACTCCCTATCGTAGCTATCGGGGCATGCAAGACTCCATATCGTAGCTACTAGGGCATGCAATAATATATATATATATATTATTAGTCTTTTTTTTTCTTTTTTCTTTTTTTTTTGATGTCAGGAGTTTGGGTGGTAGTTACTCGCGCATAGTTTTGAATGTTATTTCCGAATCTCTCCTTAACATGTCTGAAGGGGACACTTTATTACTTATACTGGCCATGGGCTTTAACGTCTTAAAACGTGTTAACAGTGAGCAGTTACCTTGGGATTACACACCAGGTTCAGACGCATTGATTGGACTAATGTATCAGCAGGCGACCTAAGACTCATCGTTTCAGCTGTGTCAGTAGTGCTCAACAGAAAAGAATGCATACAGAAAACTATTGTATACTGGCCATGGGTTTTGGTTTTGCCCGGAGCCGTAACTAAGCATTTAGCTACCGGGGGATGCAAATATATATATATATATATATATATATATATATATATATATATATATATATATATATATATATATATATAATTGCATGCAGCAACCGGAGGTGCATGCAATTTATATATAAATATATATGAAGCAACCGGAGGTGGATGGAAAGACTCCATATCGTAGCTATCGGGGCATGCAATTATATGAGTCACCGTTTCATCGCTGTCAGTAGTGCTCAACAGAAAAGAATGCATATATATATATATATATTAGTCTTTTTTTTCTTTTTTCTTTTTTTTTTGGATGTTAGGAGTCAGGGTCGTATTTACTCGCGCATAGTTTTGAATGTTATTTCCGAATCTCTCCTTTAACATGTCTGAAGGGGACACTGTATTACTTATACTGGCCATGGCCTTTAACGTCTTAAAACGTGTTAACAGTGAGCAGTTACCTTGGGATTACACACCAGGTTCAGACGCATTGATTGGACTAATGTATCAGCAGGCGACCTAAGACTCACCGTTTCAACTGTGTCAGTAGTGCTCAACAGAAAATAATGCATACAGAAAAGTATTGTATACTGCCCATGGGTTTTGGTTTTGCCCGAAGCCGTAACTAAGCATTTAGCTACCGTGGCATGCAAATATATATATATATATATATATATATATATATATATATATATATATATATATATATATATATATATATATAATTGCATGCACCTCCGGTTGAAGCAACCGGAGCTGGATGGAAAGACTCCCTATCGTAGCTGTCGGGGCTTGCAAGACTCCATATCGTAGCTACAAGGGCATGCAATTATAAATATATATATATATATATATATATATATATATATATATATATATATATATATATATATATATATATATATATATATATATATATATATTAGTCTTTTTTTTCTTTTTTCTTTTTTTTTTTGGATGTTAGGAGTCAGGGTCGTATTTACTCGCGCATAGTTTTGAATGTTATTTCCGAATCTCTCCTTTAACATGTCTGAAGGGGACACTGTATTACTTATACTGGCCATGGCCTTTAACGTCTTAAAACGTGTTAACAGTGAGCAGTTACCTTGGGATTACACACCAGGTTCAGACGCATTGATTGGACTAATGTATCAGCAGGCGACCGAAGACTCGCCGTTTCAACGGTGTCAGTAGTGCTCAACAGAAAATAATTCATACAGAAAAATATTGTATATTGGCCATGGGTTTTGGTTTTGCCCAGAGCCGTAACTAAGCATTTAGCTACCGGGGCATGCAAATATATATATATATTGCATGCACCTCCGGTTGAAGCAACCGGAGGTGAAGCAACCGGAGCTGGATGGAAAGACTCCATATCGTAGCTATCGGGGCATGCAATTATATATATATAAAAGGTGTTAACAGTGAGCAGTTACCTTGGGATTACACACCAGGTTCAGACGCATTGATTGGACTAATGTATCAGCAGGCGACCGAAGACTCACCGTTTCAACTGTATCAGTAGTGCTCAACAGAAAATAATGCATACAGAAAAATATTGTATACTGGCCATGGGTTTTGGTTGCCCGTAGCCGTAAAGAGAAGCATTTAGCTACCGGGGCATGCAAATATATATATGAATATATTGAATATATATGAATATATGAATATATTGAAGCAACCGGAGGTGAAGCAACCGGAGCTGGATGGAAAGACTCCATATCGTAGCTATCGGGGCATGCAATTATATATATATATATATATATATATATATATATATATAAAACGTGTTAACAGTGAGCAGTTACCTTGGGATTACACACCAGGTTCAGACGCATTGATTGGACTAATGTATCAGCAGGTGACGTAAGACTCACCGTTTCAACAGTGTCAGTAGTGCTCAACAGAAAAGAATGCATACAGAAAAATATTGTATACTGGCCATGGGTTTTGGTTTTGCCCAGAGCCGTAACTAAGCATTTAGCTACCGGGGCATGCAAATATATATATATATATATATATATATATATATATATATATATATATATATATATATATATATATATATATAAATTGCATGCACATCCGGTTGAAGCAACCGGAGGTGGATGGAAAGATTCCATATCGTAGCTATCGGGGCATGCAATTATATATATATATATATAAAACGTGTTAACAGTGAGCAGTTACCTTGGGATTACACACCAGGTTCAGACGCATTGATTGGACTAATGTATCAGCAGGCGACCTAAGACTCACCGTTTCAACTGTGTCAGTAGTGCTCAACAGAAAAGAATGCATACAGAAAAATATTGTATACTGGCCATGGGCTTTGGTTTTGCCCAGAGCCGTAACTAAGCATTTAGCTACCGAGGCATGCAAATATATATATATATATATATATATATATATATATATATATATATATATATATATATATATATATATATATATATAAAAATTGCATTCACCTCCGGTTGAAGCAACCGGAGGTGGATGGAAAGACTCCATATCGTAGCTATCGGGGCATGCAAGACTCCATATCGTAGCTACCGGGGCATGCAATTATAAATATATATATATATATATATATATATATATATATATATATATATATATATATATATATATATATATATAATTATTATTGTTATTTTTTTTTCTTTTTTTTGGATGTTAGGAGTTAGGGTGGTATTTTACATTGCGAGGAAGATGTGTTAAACAAACCACCAACGGTGACACGCTATTTTAATACAATACCAACAAATGTATGTGAAGGTACCAGTACTTCAGAAAATACATTGGAGAGAAATCAACAGGAGGAAATGAACTAGGTTTATATGGATTACAGTGGGGCAATCTCCATGGAAGTCTCCATGTGACAGGCGCTGCTTAGAGAGGGGCTGTCCTAGGGTCCATGTCCCGTGACAGACGAAGAGCTGGTCAGACTGACGCAGAACTCTTTTCCTATGCATGTAGCATCTCAATGCCCGCATTGGCAGAGGAAATTCAATCTCTCATCCTCTGTTGAAGCAACCGGATTTGGATGGAAAGTCTCTAGTTCCACAGACTGATTAATGTGAACGGCTGTGATCACCTTGGGGAAAATAGCAGAGTTGGTACCGAGGCCTGGAGAGGGTCTGTCCCAAAGTTTTCATGATGCCTCGAAAGGGAGGAGGTCCCAAGCGGAACTGAAGCGCGTAACCGTTTTGCATGGTGGCGAGCACCCAGGCGCCTGGGGTGCAAGACCGCCAGTACTGTAGCTGTTTTGCCGAAAAGGAGGGTCTGAGGCCGCCAGCCTTTAGGGGCCCTGCTCGGGCTGCTGAGGCTGAGGCGGGGCAGTTTGGGTTGGCTGTTTAGGGCGCTGGCCCTGGAAACGCCTCCTGTGATGCTGGTATGTGGGCTGGCCATGACATGCGTTCCCTCTGCCTGCCAGGTGGGCCCAGTTGTTTGCGGCTGGTGTGCCTTTTAGGCGATGCCTCAGGTCACCCAGCGGAGCTGTGGGTACTGGAACTGTTCTGGTGACAGTCCGCATTTGAGGAGCTCGCCAGCGGTTCTACCTGCCCCACACGGAAGCGCGGGGAGGGAGCAACGCAGCCACCTGCTGGGACGACTCACGTTCCCAGTGGGATCTCTGTAAGATCTCCTCCATGGCTGGCCCAAAGGTATGTCGTGGGGATATAGGTGCATCTAGCAGTGCAGCCTTATCTGCATCCACAGCTGTCTACGAGCCACAATCAAGCTAGCCAGGCTCCAGCCAAGAGCTTGCTGTTGGAGACCGGAGATCTGTAGCAGCTTGCTGGACAGGAGATGTAGCTCAGTGGCCACCGGCTCAGGGAGCAGTGCCTCGCGCAATACCCAGTCCAAATAAGCCGTGAGCACACTTGCAGTGTTTGACAGGCGAGTTGCCTGCACTTCTGCTGCATAAGCCCGCTTGAGATGCGTTTCCGTCACCCTGTATTGAGGGTTCGGGCACGTCGGGTCTCTAGCCAACCCACCCACTGACAGGGGCCTTAACCAGGGCTGCGATGGTGGAGTCTACCGGGGGGAACCTCGCTAGGCCAAGCTTTTCTGCGCCTTCTAGAGAGGCAAGCGGTGCAGCCTGCTTTAGCACGCTAGGACCTGAGGCCGGACGATCCCAGGAGGAGCGTACCTCCTCCATGAAATCTGGGAAGACCGGGAACTTTTAAGGGTGAGGAGCCATCACCTGCGTCTGGAACACGGACCGGCATGGTTCTGCTGCTGGCATCCAGGGGACCTGCAGGAAGGCTGCAGCGCGTCCCATAAGTGCCAAAACCGAGCTAGACAACGGGGGAGCACTGGCTTCCGAGGCTACATTGAAGCCAGGTTCTTCCTCAGCAGGGGTTTCGCATACCTGCATGTCAGAGGAGAAGGAGGCCCCCTCCCCAGAGGCCGCTATGGAAAGAGTGTCCTCTTGCACTAGCTGGGACGCCTCTTCCCATCCACCCTGAACTCCCCTGGGGGAGAGGGGGTATGGCAATTGTGGCCGCAGGCGCCTGTTTGGGCAAAAGATCCAGGACCTGGGCCAACTGGGCTTTGAGGTCCATAATGTCCCTCGCCTGCCTGGAACGCTTCACCCTTCTCGCCTGCGGAGATGGGGAACGACTACGGGAGGCCTGTGCATCAGGGATCCTGGGACAGGTCATGGAGGAGGGGCTCTGGGGCTCCAAGATCCACCAACGGTGTGGCCAAAGAGGACACAGAGTTCCCTTTCGTGGCTCTCTCCAACCTAGCTTCCTTCACCTGGGGATGATAAGCCTCACAGTTGCTGCAGGCCACGTCCCTCTCGAGGGCCAAGGTGGCATGTTGGACACCCAAACATTGCGCACAGAGGGTATGTTTATCCTCTTGTGGGATATTCGTATTGCAGGCCGTGCAGGGGTGGAACCCCGACTTGCCTGACATGGGCCTTGTGTTGTGCATGGGCTGTGCACTGAACACCACTTGCAATGTGTTCAAGCACTGATTAAAAGTGCGAACGCGGTGTGCTCAACACTTGCGCTGTAGCAAGGGGTTCCGAACACTGTGCGCACCATGCACCTTGGGCACCTCATGCACTGCGTATCGTGCAGCACTGTATATGCCCGTGCATTAGTGTAGCAGTGGCACCAAGCACTGTGCACTGCGTGCAGTGTGCGTACTGAGCTCTGTGTGCACCGAGTATCGTGGCACTACATGCACTGAGTACAGTACAGCACCATGTGCTCTTGCGCTAGTTCTTTGGCAGTGGCCAAGCACCGTGTGCACCATGTGCACCGTGCTTACTGAGCGCTGTGTGCACTGAGTACCATGCAGCACCTTGTGTTTGTGCACTAGCGCTGTAGAACTCTGTACTCTCAGAAAGAAATAGACAACCACTTGCAGGTGACTGCACAGGCAGCCACACACACACGACAGACAGATAACAAAGAGCAGCCTACCACAGAAGCGAGGAGGCCGCTGAAAAACAGAAAGGCAAAAGGCTTGGTCTTTTCAAAGTCGTTGATTCCAGGAAAGCGCACGAGCCAGCTTTCAGCAAGAATGCAAGAGAAATACAATCGACTCCATTCGACTCGAGGCGCTCTCGTCTATCAATACGCTCAGCTCAACACAGAGGTCTTACCGTACAGTACTGACAGTTTTATTCCCTCGAATAAAACCGGGACCGAGTGCATCATCCCAGGAAGGGAGCCTATCGGCAGCTCTGGTATAGAGAGCTCAGCGATACCTACCCAATGGGAAGGCATATCCCATACATAATGTCATTGGTGGTCGTCTTCGAATTGAAAGGGAATCAATTGTGATAAAAGAGTTTTGTCCTAACATCAGTGTGAACAATAAAAACAAGCAGAAAAAAATAACTGAAAGTATCCCGTTGTACATTACCTGACTGACTAAGAACCTTAATAACCTCACATTCAAAATCATAACACGTTTATTTGCAAGAGTATTGTACGTACTAGTGTTTACATTTAAGTATTCTACATCATATACAAAGTAGTATATTTTGTTATTGTTTTGCATTTAAATGGTTTAAAAAACAAACAAATTAAAAGTCATTCAGAGGACTCCAGGAGGACGACATTGATTAAAAATAATAATAATAATAAAATACGCACCCCAACATATCAGCAATGTGTATGCAACAGAAGTCGCTGGTAGATTACAAAAACGATTAATTAAACTTAGGCTACGTAGTTGTTATCTTAGTATGTTTTTTTCTCTATTAATTACATTATATTAATTGAAAAAGGCAAGAGAGAACCAGATAGTTATTATTTTTTGTTGTTTTGGTTTAATATAATATAGCAGGCTAATGTTCCTATTGAAGTAGGCTACAAAATATATATTTTCATTAAAAAGTTGTCGTTGTTGTTTGTTGAAATTAATGTTCAGCTTTCATATTTTTTGTGTACTACTCATTTAATCAAACCAAGTAGTGTAAGACGTTGCTTGTATCGTTCATGACGTTTTTCAAATCAATTAAGCTTATTTGTGTATAAAAAACGACAATGGAGTTGCAGCCAGTGTCCTCTTACTTAAAAGCACTCAAGCTGAAATCGTAAAGTAATAGCCTAGGCTACAAACGTAGCAGTAGATTGTCTCTCTTGGTCGCGCATGCAAGAACTTGCAGACTTGATACAACTGTGCTGAGAATTTAAAAAGAAAGCATTTTGTGAGATTTTTTATCTACAGGTACCGGGAATATGACTGCACGGGCGGAGGTTCTGGGGCTGTGCCCAGGCAAGCCCGGCATAAATTAAGCAATGATAATAGGTAAAGTTACTGTGACTTGTAGTGTATGCAATCTGTTACTTTTACGCTACTGTAAACAGTGATTGCCCGTTCTCATCTAGCAAGACTGCATAACTGAAAAGCTTATGCTAAGTTTACAATATGATGTTCTGTATTATTAGCTTCCTATTTCTGTGTGTTTCTGGATGTATTGCTGCCCTAATATCTGGTGTATTTTCTGGACCTCTGCAACTTGGCAGGTAACCTGAGCCCCTCCAGCCCCAATGCTGATTGCGTCCCTATGTGTAAATAAATATGAACTGCACTGCTCATTTTGTTTAATCTGATTTTCTTTTGTGTCATAGGTTTCTATTTGCATAACATTTGTGATGAAAGGTGCTCTATAAAAGTTTTTTTTTTAAAAAAATGCATTTGCTAAGCTTACAAGAGACTCCGTTCACTTTCTTATTGAATTTTAAAAATGTAATTGCAATAATCAAGCAAATGGCGAGTTAATTTATAAGCAATAATACACCAAACTATTCTGTTTATATACTTTAATCTGGGGAATATAACAGTTCAAACCCTTACTCTTACCAAAATATTGTTTTTTATTTATTTTCTTTGTTCGATCTTTATTTTATAAGGATTCACTGTTGTAAATTGTTAGCCTTTTTTTATAGAACATAACAAAACTATTTTCAATTGAATTATTAACTAAATGTTTATAGTAGTATTAGATTTAATTTTTGTCTCATGTATGCCTTTTGGTGAGATTTTATTTACTTAATGTTTACTGTGTTTTTTTCATTGTGTTGTAAAACACCATTACAATATTATAAATCACTATGAACCATTGCCACTACAGATCATATGAGACCACGACAGACCATTAGAGAACACTGCAGACCATTAGAAATGTTCTAATGGTTTTTCCAGCAGGAGTCTCTACACTGGCATGCAACATTTTACTTGACTAAATGAAACCTGACGACATGGACATGTCGCAGCGGTATTAATAGTATGATGGGTTATATGCACCAGAAAAAGTGTATTTTTTATTTAGAATTCAAATAGAAATACAGAAAAAAAACAGAACATACCATATAGCATATTGTGTACCATGTATAGGGCAGTAGTGTGGAGGAGTGGTTAGGGCTCTGGACTGTTGACCGGTGGGGGACACATGCTGCTGTACCCTTGAGCAAGGTACTTTACATAGATTGCTCCAGTAGAAACCCACCTGTATAAATGGGTAATTGTATGTAAAAATAATGTGATATCTTGTAACAATTGTAAGTCGCCCTGGATAAGGGCGTCTGCTAAGAAATAAATAAATAATAATAGTGTATATTATGTCACAATATCACTTCCTCTTCAATTTTTTATTTTAATTTTGTTTTGATGGATTTTCAAAAAAAATTATATTTCACGAATATTAAAAGATACCAATTTCAATTTAAAAAGCATACTTTATGAACAAGGCCAATTATTGCAAAGCAAGATTTTTCACTCAAGGTCATTTTGTTAGCTTACAAAACGTAGGTGCAATGAAGCACCTTACAAAGCACGTGATAGACACACAGTAGATGCCATTGTATACTCTGCAATAGTCCTAATACACATATAGCCATATGCGTTATAATGTGAATCAATGTCCAGGCAGAGCAGAGTTTACAACACCTGTCCTGAAGTTAACATATTGGTCCTGTGCAGGATGATGGCTGCTTAGTTCACATAGTGATAAAGTGACCAGAAAAAATGTAATGAGGGAGGAACCTTGAATGCCTCCTAAGATAATGTTAAAAAATGGTAATCCAACAGTCTTTGATGAACTAGAGTGCACAGCAGGATAAACAATTGAATGATGTAGTAGGAATCATATTTTTGTGCAACACTGAACATGATTGTGGGACACATTTTATTGCACATCATGCACACACTTTGCAATGTTTCAGATGCTTATCAGCTAATACGAAACTGAAACTTACACAATGTATGCTGTAGTTATTTCAGAATACTATCAGGTTACAAGGCCATGCAGGCAAATTCAGTATCATGTTCTGAACAGGTGAATGTCACAAAGACGGCCGGAGTGGGTGGTGTCAGACCAGAAGCAGGAAATAAACAGACAGAGAGGTGTGGTTTGGTGAAGCTGAGCGAATGGTTTCGCTCAGCATTTAATAAACAGCACAGAAAATAAAAGGTTTGAACACAAAACACGGGACACGGCACTATACGCCAAAATAAGAAGACAAACAAAATGAACTACACAGTAAACAGACAGTGCACGGACAGACACACAAACAAACACGGTGAGTTTTAAATAAACAAGTATCGTGCTGGTCCTACCAGCACGTAATAGCAATTGATATTTAAACTAACTTTTAGATTTATTTCTCCTTCTCTCTCACCCATTCTCCACTCTCGAACACCCAACCCCGAGTGAAAGAAATGTGCATCTATATATACTATTGTGCTGGGATTCAATTACTAATTAATTATTCACTTGAATCCCAGCACGTGAATTAATTCTGTGCAACCCCGTGCTCACATATTACATTTAACCAGCATGTGAAGTGATTTGTGCCCTCCTCGTGCCTAAATATAAATCTACATTTTTAAAAACACGTGAAACACAGACCCGTTTATATCCCGTGTACCAATAACTATACACCAACATTAACACACGCAACATACAACACATACCACACAAAATGCACACAGGGGCGGGCACTTTCGTCACAGTAAACTAAAAAAATAATTTTGATCTGAAATTGAATGTCCATTTTTCTTTCCTAGACAACCTAGATTGATGTTAGGAATCAGTCATATAGAGCTGTATAAGCATTGTGTCACAATAGAGTTTGTGCTGTTGTTAAGAGTACGAGGTGTTCTTTTGACAGATAAATATAAACTGGTTTTAAATAAGGGCCTAACAATACTGTACCAGAAAAGTGACCATTAACAAACTAACCATTGACAAACAATGAATCACACTTGTTAACATGTTAGTAAGCTAGTTATGAACAGTTAATAAAACAGTAGCAATGGAACAACACAATGCGCAAGAGTTGCAGAGGTGTTTTTTTACATATCAACTGAATCTTAGAGCCCATGCAAAACTTTACGAGGCAGAAAATGTAAATAAGACGAAATTGTAATCACATAATTATTATCACATAGTTTTGTGCAATGCTCTTTGTAAGACTTCATGCTAAACATGTTCCTATTTTTATCTGTACTTTTAAACTGGAAATAAAGTTTTTTTTAAAAAAAAGTGAAGTGGTTGTTGCACGATCATTAATGATAATATAGGTAACAATAGTTTTATGAGGAAGCTAGGAAGTAACTTACTGGCCATGCGTACTCCTTTGTTAAATGACCTCAGTTACATAAATCAGTACCACTGTGTTACTGAATCAGAACCACACAATACTTGCTCTACATCCATTGCGGTAATGCTAATGGTTCAGCTAGTGGTTGTGAAAGAGTTCTTCATGGTAATACAATAATATTGTAATGGTAGCTCCATGGTATTTATTAACCATTTATGTAAGGTAGGCAGCTCAAATTCTATTCAAACTGTACTTGGTTTTCCCAAAACGATTGTTTACACAGATTTAAACAATGGAATGGATTTTATATTAATTCTGAATATATGGCAACTTTTTAAACTAGGACATTTCAATTGAAAATACAAATTACTACTCAACATAAGGTACTATGTGAAATGATGTTATATTCAAATATATTAATGCAACATTCTGCTGTATCAAGAAGAGAAAACATTGGGCGTGAACATAACATTGTTGGTATTATAATATTTACACATTTGTCCAACAAGTACCGTCGTATTGGGACAATCTGAGATGCAGATTATCAAGTCTCTTCGTGAAACTTGCATTTCACTTCCAACCCCAGCCACTCTGCTGGATTCCTCCCTCTCCTGCACTCCTTCGACTTCTGTCTCTCTCCGTCCCCTCCTACCCACAAAGCTGGCCGTCAACTGGACCTCACCTTCTCCAGGGCCTGCTGCCCCTCCACCCTCTCTGTCACCCCCCTGGACCTCTCTGATCACTATTTCATCTCTTTTTCTCTGTCTCTCCCCCCTCTCCCTGCTCCTCCTACCCCCACTGTCACCTCTCGCCGTAACCTCCACTCTCTCTCCCCCTCTGTCCTTGCCTCCACTGCTCTCTCTCACCTCCCTCCTATCGACTCCTTTTCACAACTCTCCGTAGACTCTGCTACCTCCACCCTCTTCTCCTCACTCACCTCCTCCCTCGACTCCCTCTGTCCCCTCACCTCCCGTCCTGCTCGCCCCTCCCCTCCCCATCCCTGGCTCTCCTCTGCGCTCCGCTCGGCAAGAATCACACTGCGATCTGCTGAAAAGAAATGGAATAGAACCAAACTCCCTGCTGCCCTAGACCTTTACCGCACTCTCCTCTCCTCCTTCTCCTCTACTCTCTCCTCTGCTAAATGTGCTTATTTCCAATCTGTAATCCAAGCCTCCACTAACAACCCACGTAAACTATTCTCTACCTTCTCCTCCCTCCTAAACCCTCCCCCCTCCTCCTCCCTCCTCTATCTCCCCTGATGACTTTGCCTCCTTCTTCTCTTCTAAAATTTCAGATATCCGCAAACTCTTTAACACCTCTCCCTCCCCCGCACCCCCTCCCGCTCCAACTCCTACACCCACTGCAACCCCTACTAACTCACCCTCCTTCTCCACCTTCTTGCCCCTCTCAGACTCTGACCTCTCCTCCCTGCTCCAGGGTCACAAACCCACCACGTGTGCCTTGGACCCCCTCCCCACTCACCTCTTTCAAGCTGCTGCTCCTGCTCTACTCCCCTTCATCTCCTCCCTCCTCAACACCTCTCTACTTTCTGGTATCTTTCCCTCTGCCTTCAAAAAAGCCTCTACCACCTCCCTCCAGAGCTACCGTCCTGTCTCCCTCCTACCCTTCCTCTCCAAAACCCTCGAGCGGACTGTACACCGCCAGCTCTCTGCTTTCCTGTCCAACCACTCTCTGCTTGACCCTCTCCAATCTGGCTTCCGCTCTGCTCACTCCACTGAAACCGCCCTTCTCTCTGTCACCAACTCACTTAAGTGTGCCCGAGCTGCCTCTCTCTCCTCTGTCCTAATTCTCCTCGACCTCTCTGCTGCCTTTGACACTGTTGATCACTCTATTCTACTATCATCTCTTGCTGACCTGGGGATCTCTGGCACTGCTCTGGCCTGGTTCTCCTCCTACCTCTCCAACCGCACTTACCAGGTAACCTGGCGTGGAGCAACCTCCACACCTCACCCTCTCTTAACTGGAGTCCCCCAAGGGTCAGTCTTGGGTCCTCTCCTGTTCTCTCTCTACACCCGCTCCCTGGGCCCCCTCATCGCATCCTATGGTTTCTCATACCATTTCTATGCTGATGATGCTCAGATTTTCCTCTCCTTCCCCACCTCTGACTCCACCATCTCCTCCCGTATCTCTACCTGTCTGTCTGCTATTTCCTCCTGGATGCACTTGCATAACCTCAAACTCAACCTCTCTAAATCTGACCTCCTTTTCTTTCCCTCCTCCTCCCTCTCCTCTGATCTCTCTATCTCTGTTCCTCTGGAATCTACCACACTCTCCCTCTTCCTCAGCTAAGAACCTTGGAGTCACCCTGGACCCCTGCCTCTCTTATTCCCAGCACATCTCCACTCTGGCACGCACTTGCCGATTCTTCCTGAGCAACATCCGAAGAATCCGACACTTCCTCACCAACTATGCTACCCAGCTCCTGGTCCAGGCCCTGGTACTCTCCCGCCTAGACTACTGCAACTCCCTCCTGGCTGGCCTCCCTACGTCCGCCACCCGTCCGCTCCAGCTCATCCAGAACTCTGCTGCCCGCCTGGTGTTCTCTCTGCCTCGCTTCGCCCACACTACTCCACTACTCCGCTCGCTCCACTGGCTCCCGATCACTGCTCGCATCCAGTTCAAGACTCTTGTACTAGCCTACAGATGCCTTGACCAGACTGCACCCAGCTACCTCCAGACCCTCATCTCTCCCTACACCCCCACTCGACCTCTCCGCTCCGCCTGCACTAGAAGACTAGCTCTACCTCCGCTACGCTCCCCTGCCTCCAGAGCCCGCTCCTTCTCCACCCGTGCTCGCAGTGGTGGAATGACCTTCCTACAGATGTCAGGACTGCCCAGTCCCTGACCACATTCCGGCGCCTCCTCAAGACTCACCTCTTCAAAGAGCACCTGTAGAACTCCTCTGTTTGTATCCTGGGACACTATCACCCTTCATGTAAATGTGCTTTATTTTGCTCTTATCTGCCCCCTATTTTACTGCATTTAATCCTGTACTTCAGAATACTGTAATCTGCCAAGTGTTTAACCTGTAGTACTTTGTATTTAATCACATCCTGATGTAACTATCACTATTTAATCATATCCTGATGTAACTATCACTATTATCTGCTGTATTATTGAATTGTGGTTTGTCACACTTGTACTTTGCTTGAACAAAAGTTATTGTATTTCTTGCTCTTATTGTATTACTTGTATTGTAACACTTGAAATGTATTTGCTTACGATTGTAAGTCGCCCTGGATAAGGGCATCTGCTAATAAATAAATAATAATAATAATAATAACTGAAGAGGGAGCCAGTTCTAAAATAGTTTCGTGTATTCAAGGCATGTCAAGAGTTCAGTTAGGAGGTCGTAAGCGTGGTTCCTGTATATGTAAAGTGTACAGTACTTATAGCTGTTTCTAAGAAGAATTGTTAAAACAGGTACATATGTTTTTTCACAATTATCCGTAAGAGTATTTGGACTTGTTTCATCTGCGTTAAAAGTGATTAATTAAATGTAATTGTCAAATTGAGTTGTGGTTCCGTATATCATGTTCCCATGATATACTCAAAATACTGCAGCTCCCGCTGTTCCATATTTCAACATGTGTTTTTATCTTAAGTGACTATGACCGCTTATTTATTTCTGTGTGTTGAAACATATTTTACTGAGCATTAAATAACAATAGTAACAATTATAATACACACTGGCGACAACGTACATGTCGCTATGATGATTATAACGATGTAATGTAATGAGTTTAAAACTACGTGTGAGGATGAAATTTGATGCTATCAACTAAAAATAAAAACTACGTTCAAACTTAAATATAGTAACGTCATGTTTTTAGTAATACGATTTAAAAAAAGAAAATAAGTACCTATTGATGGAGTCGAAATACACTGTATAGTTTTAAAAGTCAATCTACAGCCACATTGAATTGCTTTTTAAATATGCTTTTTAGAAAGTGTAAATCAATGCGTTCTGACCGGTTTTTAAAATAATAATAAAAACAAATGTCAATAAGAAACTGAAAAAGGAAAATATTTGCAGTGTTTTTTTTTTCTATTTAGTGAAAAATATTACTAACTTTTTACACTGGAGAAAAAGCTTAGTACATCGTCCCTTCAATCACTGGTCTGTGATCTATGATATTTTGAGACATACATACCAGGGATTACTTGTCTAAAGTAACAACGTATTTACGTTTGTAAAGTCTTCTGTACACTATAGTGACTTCATTTTTCTTCACTTAGAGGCCATGCGCAATCTTAAACTGCTGAAGAGCCTGCAGTGCCACAGTCTGCAGGGTTTTGGCAGCCCACAGTGCTTCACAATACGCTCGGATTCCGGGACGGTACTTGTGGGATCAGACCGCGGCATTACTGAACTTGACCCCAGAGGGGAGCAGGTAATATAAATAGATCAGTACTTATGGCAAGCTGGAAGAGGTCATAGCTTCAGATCAGGTCCAATTATTGTAATGTAGGTATGTTGTATGGAGCTCTTCTCATTGGTTTTGCGCAGTTGTAACTGCATTTCTTTTTCATTTCCTTGTGTAGTACAGTCACCATAGGCAACTAACAGAATAAATCAACCAAAGAGTTGTTACAATGGTCAGAGGTAGCAGCATCTGATATGTCCTTTGTCAGCAGTAAATGGAAATGTTCTGACGGCAGATGGATTTCAAGGCAAAGAAAGTGTATTAAAAGTACCAACAGTACGTGCCTTTGCAGCTGGTCACGTAGTCTGAGAGTGGCCTACAGTATAGCAAGCAAAAGGTACCAAGAAACTGCAGCAACTTTTTTAAAAAAAAATCTGCACTACTGCATTCGAAGAGAACCATACCATCACCAGGGAATCTTCACTATTTTAATAAAATAATAATGGCGAGGCTGCTGTTATTATTTAAGTCTGTGTACCGAACATTTTTAGAATGAACATCTCTTTGATTTTTTTGTGTGTGCAGGTGGTAAACGAGGTATCCCTCACTTCAGATAACTCTCTCCCTGAAGATGGCAGTGGAGTGGTCATTGGGATTCAGGATCTGCCAGACCAGGAGTCAGTCTGTGTGGCAACAGCAACCGGGGATGTTATACTGTGTAACCTGAACACAAGTCAGGTAATGGGACCATTATACTGACAGAACTAGTATATAACGGTATCCATGATAGTGTTGAACAGTGGTTTTAAAGTGATGATTGGATGGTGTGTAGCACATTTGTACTAATCTGAGGTGTTGTCTCTCTCTCCCATCAAGGCCTAAATACTCTGCCTTATTCAAACATTCAACTTTTATTAGTTTGAATGAGCTTGTATACAATAAATACTATTGAATACATTTGGTCATACAATTGAATAAATGTGGACCTTTTAATTGGGGGCAATTAAAATACTTTCTTGTGTGATTAACTATTTTCTTGTGTTTTTCAGCTAGAATGTGTTGGCAGTGTGGACAGTGGACTTACAGGCATGAGCTGGAGTCCAGACCAAGAGCTTGTTATCCTCACTACAGGTGAGGACCATTCATTAGTGCACAGAGAGACTATTGAACAAGGATATCAATATGACTACTGTGCCGCTGAATTTATAATAGCCTCATCCACAATTTTAACATTTTTAACAAGCTGGCAATTGTTTCGGCTAGCATTTACTATTTTTATAATCATGGGGAAGTATACATGCGAAAAAGCAATATAGTAACCCCATGCAGTACTAAAATTAGGTTTTACTTTGAAAGTATACTAATACACCTTTTAAAACCCTGTGTTGAAAATCTCATCCTTATTAATATTACCAGTAAATTATGAGTAGGAAAAAAAAAAAACATCTTTTGGAAAAACAATAATTTTTTTAATTGTTTTGTGCTTCCTTATCTAAGACATAGCATGAAGATGAAATGTAAGCATCTAATGCTGATAAAAGTAGTAGGAGAAGCATGGCTATTTGGCTCACCTAGCATCAAAGTTAAAAGCAATATTCTACCTGGGGTAGGGGAGTGTAACAAACTGTCAATATACATTCTGTATTTCAGTGTAAGTTATAAAACATTATTGTGGCAAACTGTGGTTGATGTCTGTAGGACAGGAGACCATAATCATGATGACAAAGGACTTTGAACCGATTACTGAAGTGAAGATACATCAGAGGACTTTGGTGAAGGTAGGGCTGAATGAAATCAGATAATAACATCTAGCCCAAAGATAGAATTCTGCGGTACTCAACACATCTATTATAACTTTGATTCTATATTTTTCCTGAAACATGCTCAACAGTACGAGGCGGTCCTTTGACTGAGTCGACTTTGTCAGACAAGAAACCGTGCTTCCCGGCTTCACCTATTTGCACTACCATCTAGTACAGACTTTTATTTTTCCAGCTTGCCACCCAGATTATCTGCAAGAATTTGCAAAATACCCAAATGTACAAATCCACAGCCTGGGCTATACTCTGTTGATTAGCACAGTGTTCTATAAAATTTCCCATTGAGATGCCAAAATATATATTTAAATGTTAAGAAACCTAACAGCACCTTCACTTTGACCTTTGACCTAAGATGGGTGACATATTGTGGTCTTGTAACCTGTTTGGATGAAGACTTTGAGATATTAACTTCATACTCTCTACACTACTACATTATATGATTTCATGGATCCTTTTCAATCGTGGGTAATGTACAAGAAACATTACCATTTGAGACAGTGACTTAATATTTGCAAGGTTTAGGCTATATAAACCCTGCATGCTAAATGAGACCGTGACTGCTGTATTGAGATGATGTGACTTAAGTTTCAGGATGGTTATTGTTTTAATGTTTGATATACATGACCATATATAAATTCACAGCTATGTATGATTATATATATTCCAGCATATTTATATTTCATTCCCAGTCCTCTCCAGTAAAAATGTTTCACTGCCACATTGTTTTAACCACTTGCCATATCAATGATAGAACTTTTTCACATATACATTAATTAATCAGTAGGAGAAATTGCTTTGCAAATTTCTATTTTAAGTATCAAACTGAACATCTCAGTCAAAACATAAACAGCGTTAAAAAATGCACAGATGCTATTAGTTTACCAAAGTACAGAAAACCTTTTATCAGTTCACTTTATAAGGTAAGGCGTGCATATTTCAAAGTGTTGTTTTCTTGTGTTAACCAGTATGAGAATCTTGTTTCTCCCAGGAAAGTTTGTCACTGTTGGCTGGGGGAAGAAAGAAACACAGTTCCATGGATCAGAAGGCAAGCAAGCTGCCCAGCGCAAACTGACAGTAAGTCCTGTGTACCTCCTGTCAACACATTCAGACGCACTAAATAAATTGCAGTAGAACTTATCCAATCATATCCAATCCATTAAGATACCCTCTATTAACCTCTGGCATGTGTCATTTACACATGCTGCTACCATCTGAACGGTACTGATGGAAACGGATCAATACACATTTTATTATTGGTCTAAATTAGTAAATTCAGCTTTTAGCAGGACAGAATGGATTCAGTTGCAAAGAAAGAAAAAAGATGGTGCATCTGGGAATTCAGTTTCACTTACATGCTGTCACTTCATGTAAACCCCAGCCCAGTTTAACCATGTTAAATAAAAGGAAACAAGAAAGCAAAGGATTAATATAAGTAGATAAAAAGCTTCAGCCAGTTTGTATTTGTATGCGCTCTTTGATGTTTTTGTTTCTGTCTCAGGTTAACATGCAGGGTGCAAAAAAACCCTGTCAGATTACTTTGGCATAGACTGAGAAAACATGTTAAGAACTGTTTTTGGAATGCTGTTTTGTAAATTGCCAAATACTGTATTGCAGTGTTTTGTTTTGCAAGAATTTTCACAGATTTTCTTTGTATAGTACATGTGCAGTACTGTACTTGGGTGTTTAGACACAGTGATGTACCTGACATTGTTAGTTTATAATACCCCAACATTAGTAAAGCAACTACATTGTAGTATAACACTTCCCTCTGAGATGCAATATTTGTACATATCCGATGGACCCCTGGAATTAATTAAATATTGGATATGACAGGTTCTACTGTAGTTGAGAAAGTATATTAAATAATTTTCTAATGGGATTTATTAGCAAACATTTTTTATTGTGTAAT
This sequence comes from Acipenser ruthenus, assembly GCF_902713425.1. NCBI lineage: Eukaryota > Metazoa > Chordata > Actinopteri > Acipenseriformes > Acipenseridae > Acipenser > Acipenser ruthenus. The sequence continues at coordinate 85,301,194 of NC_081189.1, forward strand.
ATAAAAGTTACATTCTATTAAATTATTACTTTTCAAAATAGGAAAAAAAATATTACTTTTTTTTTTTTTACCTTTTGATGAAAAAAACATAAAAGTTCTGCTGTTCATTAAAGTCATTCTGGTCTCGTTGAAACGACTAGTAGGATGAGATTGAACTCCTTGTCTCGACCCCAACTAGCACTAATCTTGGACAACCTAATGTCATCTAAAGTAAGACACTTAAAGATTAGTTTTAATCAGGATCTGTGAAACTACCCCTAAGTGTTATGAGTAGACATGACATTCTCTCTCCCTTATCTATCAGGAGGTACAGCCCGCTGTGCCCTGGATGACCAAAGACCGCGTGTCACTTGGAGGGGAGATGGCCAGCTTTTTGCATTGAGTGCTGTATGTCCAGAGACTGGTATGTGCCTGTCGTCAGCCCCATTCTGATAATAGACTTCAGTTATGTTTTAAAAAAATAACCATTAGCATACTTGCCAAGTGCAGAGCAGAATATACACACGCACACACTTTTATGTCTTCTAAGGGACATTACCATTTGTAAAACGACAGTGTCAATGATAAAACTGTTAATAACTAGTTGCAAGCAGCGTTGATACGACTTTGTTCTAAAATGTGTTTGGTAAAATTAACAGTTGGACTTGAGAAAATTGCATTTTGGTGTTAAAACCTTGATAAATTTGGCCCAAGGCCTCAAAAGACTTTACAAAATGAACCTCAAAAGACTACAAATAATAATAATAATAATAATAATAATAATAATGATGATGATGATGATGATGATGATGATGATGATAATGATAACAATAGTGTTAAAGGTATATCTTTATCCTACTTTTTTTTACTTTAATATCATAACAGCTTTGTGAATTTTCAATGGGTGAATAATACTAGTAAAAAAAAAAAATTAAAAAAAAATCAATGCACTGTTCATTTTGTTTCCAGGAGCCCGGAAGGTGAGGGTTTGGAACAGAGAGTGTGTTCTGCAGTCTACTAGCGAGAATGTCAATGGGCTGGAACAATCACTTTGCTGGAAGTGAGTAACAGCAGAACCTTGTTTCAGCTGATATTTCAGAAATATTTATATGCAGCTAAACTGCATGACATAGGGAATACAGGCCTGCTTACCGTTATCTGGTGGTTGAGTGTGTGTACACTGTTTAATTTTGTAACATTTTGTTGAAGGTTGTGTCATTTAACTTACTGAGAAATAGTAGTGTTGTCCTTAAATTATTCTCTTCAGGAAAGGGTTAGTAAATGCCTGTTGGTACCTTGTCCTGTGTTCATTTTTTTGTTTTATGTAATTTCTGCAATGCCAACCTTGGGGCTAATACTGTACCCATTCAATTGAAAGTACAAAACACCACACCTAATTGTTTTTTTTGTTCATTCACACTATTATGTTTTGGCAGTAACGCACATTATGTTTTCCCAGCGGTCATGGGAAGTATAACATATATAATTCTTGATAAAGTCAATACTGAAAAGCTACATTACCCAAGAAATGGTAACACCTACAGAAGTTAGTTTTCATGAAAGATTAGGAAAATGGTACGGTCAGATGTGATTGCCCCCCATAGTCCTGCAAGCACATCCCCTGCAGTTCAATCCTTAGTCCCTCTCAAAGAATCCTCCGTCTATGCTGAGTTGTGTGTTTGACTAATGTGCACTGAGGCTATCAAACATGCATGCACATGTTTATTTAAAGAGAACTACACCTTTTTGTTTTAGACCCTCTGGAAGTCTGATTGCATCGACACAGAGGAAACCTAACAAACATGACGTGGTGTTTTTCGAGAGGAATGGGCTCCTGCATGGAGAATTCACCCTTCCGTTTGGCAAGGATCAAGTCAAGGTAAATTGTGAATTCTAGTGCTGAACCAAGCAGTCACCATTTAGACAACAACCCCCACCTGCATATTGTCAGAAATCATACATCAAGCAGCATAGGGGCACCAGGCATCGTTTTGCATTTGATGCATTGATGGTTTTGTAAATTTATGCACAACTATATTAATGATTTTGTTATATTCTGCTTTTCTGAAAACGGGAAAATCAATAAACAGTAATTCCAAGTCATTTACAGTACCTAGTCAGCATCCACTGCTTTAAACTGTGAATTGAAGATAAGATACACGTAGGCAGAACTGAGAGCAGTGATTTCATTTTATTAAAATGAACATATTGGGGGTAGGTAATTGAATTCTAAATGGCAGTTATAGGTAATATGATATAAAGAGACTTGACTTGTAGTGCAATCATCAACCTAATTTCTGAATTGATTATCACATACGCATTTATTGACAATAAACCATGCATCAAAAACATTCTAGTTTAAGAGTTTTCATGACATTAGGATTATCAGATCCAATAACTGAAAACACTGCTGTGCATAATAAACAGCAAGTCACAACTATGGGTGCCGCAGTGTGGAGTAGTGGTTAGGGCTCTGGACTCTTGACCGGAGAGTTGTGGGTTCAATCCCCAGTGAGGGACACTGTTGTTGTACCCATGAGCAAGGTACTTTACCTAGATTGCTCCAGTAAAAACCCAACTGTATAAATGGGTAATTGTATGTAAAAATAATGTGTAATGTGATATCTTGTAACAATTGTAAGTCGCCCTGGATAAGGGCGTCTGCTAAGAAATAAATAATAATAATAATATATTATCAATGTTATAAAGCTAAGTGGCAATGGGAGACCTCAAACCGGGGTCTAATTTAATGTGGCGATTCACCAATATGTAATTGCAGCTCGATAAATTTAAGGACGGATGATTAATAATCATTGCATCAATTAATTGTTGCATCTTTACTTTTGACCTTTGTGTACGTTGCTGATAGGATTGTAGTCTTCAATTTGAATAGATGGTCCCAGTTTGATATTGGAATAAGATTGAATGTTACAGAGTGGATTCATGGTGCCAATGGAAACATAGCATAAGATTGATTGAAAAGATTTGTATTGATTTTTTTACCATTGCACGTTTAACTCTGCTGTTATGGTGTTTAGGTAAAGGAGCTGCTGTGGAACAGTGACTCGACAGTGCTGGCAATCTGGCTGGAAGATATACCCTCAGATGGAAACAGCAAACCAAACACCTATGGTATGAGCCAAAGTTGTTGCATTTGATTTATACAGCAACTGGACACTGGTTATGGCTATGTATTGTTAGGCGACACATTTCCTTCACTCCCCATACTTCATGTTTGCAGAGAATGCCTCCCTTTATTCTTCACCTTTTCAACTTTCACACAAGAGCTTGTGAAAATGACTTGATTGTGTAACCATATAGAAATGTGTAGCCATTGTGGTACCATACGCAGCAGCAGTGGGTGTTGAGAATGTAATACTGCAAAGGGGTGTGATGGCTGTTTTAAGGGGGCTTGTCTTTTCATGTATTGCAGTCCAGTTGTGGACAGTAGGGAACTACCATTGGTATTTGAAGCAGAGTCTTCATTTCGGGAATGCTCCGGAGAGTGCTGTGGTGTCTGTGAGCTGGGATCCGGAGACTCCCTATCGCCTGCATGTCCTGAGCAGCGGATGGCAGTACCTGTGCTATGACTGGTACTGGAGCACGGAGTGCAGTACTGGGGAGGACTCTGAGGATGCTGCTAATGTGGCTGTTATAGATGGAGGTAAGGGGAAGCAGAACACACACCTTTATTTATGTATCAGTGTAATAAATATATCGCCCATGACAGATGTGTTGCACTGTACCTACACAAAATAAATAGTTTGTGTTTGGTGTTTGAGTCGCCACATTAGGTTGGTTTGCACAATTCCAGAAATTCTTACCATCACTCACTCAGCTTTAAAGGGACTAGCTGACAACATAATTCCAGCTCTCTTACAGTTTGTGCATTTCCATTGGTATATAGGTCTCAAATGTGCAGTTTTGAAAGATGTATATACAGACGTGCTCAAATTTGTTGGTACCCTTCCACAAAAAACAAAGAATGCACAATTTTCTCTGAAATAACTTGAAACTGACAAAAGTAATTGGCATTCACCATTGTTTATTCCATATTTAATAGAAATCAGACTTTTGATTTTTTATTCAACATAATATTGTAAATAAGAAAACAAATGAAAATGGCATGGTCAAAAATGATGGGACTGCTAACCTAATATTTTGTTGCACAACCTTTAGAGGCAATCACTGCAATCAAACATTTTCTGTAGCTCTCAATGAGACTTCTGCACCTGTTAACAGGTAGTTTGGCCCACTCTTCCTGAGCAAACTGCTCCAGCTGTCTCAGGTTTGATGGGTGCCTTCTCCAGACTGCAAGTTTCAGCTCTTTCCATAGATGTTCGATAGGATTCAGATCAGGACTCATAGAAGGCCACTTCAGAATAGTCCAATGTTTTGTTCTTATCCATTCTTGGGTGCTTTTAGCTGTGTGTTTTGGGTCATTATCCTGTTGGAGGACCCATGACCTGCGACTGAGACAGAGCTTTCTGACACTGGGCAGTACGTTTCGCTCCAGAATGCCTTGATAGTCTTGAGATTTCATTGTGCCCTGCACAGATTCAAGGCACCCTGTGCCATGCGCAGCAAAGCAGACCCAAAACATAACCGAGCCTCCTGTTTCACTGTAGGTATGGTGTTCTTTTCTTTGAAAGCTTCATTTTTTCGTCTGTGAACATAGAGCTGATGTGACTTGCCAAAAAGCTCCAGTTTTGACTCATCTGTCCAAAGGACATTCTCCCAGAAGGATTGTGGCTTGTCAATATGCATTTTAGCAAATTCCAGTTTGGCTTTTTTATGTTTTTCTTTCAAAAGTGGAGTCCTCCTGGGTCTTCTTCCATGGCGCCCACTTTCGCTCAAAAAGCGACGGATGGTGCGATCAGAAACTGACGTACCTTCACCTTGGAGTTCAGCGTGTATCTCTTTGGCAGTTATCCTTGGTTCTTTTTCTACCATTCGCACTATCCTTCTGTTCACTCTGGGGTCGATTTTCCTCTTGCGGCCACGCCCAGGGAGGTTGGCTACAGTTCCATGGACTTCTTAATAATATTTGCAACTGTTGTCACAGGAACATCAAGCTGCTTGGAGGTGGTCTTGTAGCCTTTACCTTTACCATGCTTGTCTATTATTTTCTTTCTGATCTCCTCAGACAACTCTCTCCTTTGCTTTCTCTGGTCCATGTTCAGTGTGGTGCACACAATGATACCAAACAGCACAGTGACTACTTTTCTCCATTTAAATAGGCTGAATGACTGATTACAAGATTGGAGACATGTGTGATACTAATTAAAGAAACTAATTAGTTTGAAATATCACTATAATCCAATTATTTATTATATTTTCTAAGGGGTACCAACAAATGTGTCCAGACCATTTAAGAATATCTTTGTAGAATAAGCAATAATTCATCTCTTTTCACAGCTTCTTTGCTTTATTCTATGACATACCAAAGGCATGCAAGTATACATGATAAAATAGCTTTTAATTTCATCACTTTTCAGGAGGAATGAAGCATTATTTCAATGAGCTGTAAGGGTACCAACAAATTTGAGCATGTCTATATATATATATATATATATATATATATATATATATATATATATATATATATATATAATGTGTAAAATAGCAAACATGTATTTTCTTTTTAAACCATGATATCAGGTTCTCAGTTTCTATGCCTTATTCTCAGGTAATCTTTTACACTAGTACTTCCTGGGTCATTTTACCTAAGCAGTGTCTTCTGGATCAAAGCGTGTTACTGACTGGAAGCATGTCAGTCATTAGGGGAAGCAGCTGTTTGGTTTATGACAGCTATTGAAGCGGTGGGGACAATTTCACCCTCCAGGTGAATTTATAAAGCAAATGCAACACTAACTGAAAGCACAGCTTGCAGAGAACGAGTTCCTTACCCAAGTGTAGCACCATATATCGGGTTTTAAAATGGAAATACTTGTTTACTGCACATTTGAGACCTATATAACTAATATAAGTTCACAGCAGGTATGATTTATGGAATTCTTTTTTTTTTTTAGTTACCATCACTTTAAACTGCAAACAGTTAAAATCTGCTGTTTCTTTAGTAGCACTTTATATCACAGGGAATAAATAAGTATGTAATTACAGTGTCAAACTGAGCAATTACCAGTGGTTTAAAAGCATTCTTGCATCATAGGACTGCTTGCATGGAAATGGCCTTGTGAAGAACATTCTGTTACCTGTTGTAATTACATGGTAACAGCATGGCCATTGCAAACATAACCACATAAGAGCAAGAAATGTTGGTAGTTATTATCTGCTTATGTTTTTCCCGTAATCTAAAATGCTACCAAGTTACAAAATAAGAATAAATATTCTTTGTGTTATATTTAATTTATGAATTACTGAAATACCCCTTTAAAAAAATTAAACTAGTCCCTTTTGTTCTTAAAGAAACCAAAAAATGTTTGTTCTTTTCAAGATACTTGAAAACTGTTCCTTACTTTTATGTGTTAATAAGTTAGGCGTGGGAGTGTTTAGGTCCTCTTTTTTATCTGTTGTGTTTGTTTATAAGGTGAGCTTCATATGAGTTGCTTTGGAAAAATAAAACTTAAATGTACAGAAACATTACCAAACTTTATGTCCTACACCATTCTAGTAAAACATATTTCACTAGAATCAGGGCAGGCCCCCTGAATTAACATCTGAGGGTTTAATTGAAGTTGCCTGTGCGTTTCAGACAAGGTCCTAGTGACCACGTTCCGACAGTGTGTGGTGCTCCCTCCCATGTGTACCTACCAGCTCCAGCTGCCATGTGCGGTGAACCAGGTCACCTTCCGCCCCGAGCCAGGGAGTACCAGCCAGCTAGCTGTGCTCACAGCCGACAGCCGCCTCTCCATCTACAGACACGGTTACTGTCTTGGTCTTTTATTTAAAACAAGCCTGTTATAAAATGGATGTAAGGCTTATTCTTACAAACCTTATGGAGTTTTTTTTCTTGAAATAGTGTATTTCACCTGTCTCCTGTCAGGTGCAGCCGCTTAAATTTCACAACCAATACTACACAGTGTCAACGGTTTTGAGTTGGAACCAGAACCTGAGAGTGGCTTTGCCTCTCTTTGTTTTCCTGAGCACCGCTGGGATTAGTGGCATGGGAGGGTATGCATATATTAAGCTGTTTGACCATGAAATGGAAAGACCATCTGTTGCCATGGCTGCTTTTTCCTGGAAACGGGAGCAAAACAGTGGCAGCTGGGTGTTTTGTGTTGTGGCAAATAGGTCTATTTTTGGGTGCCTTCATTTTTTGAATACCTCTTGTAATACTTGTGGTTGTATTTTCCCCACTCGTGAGGCACCGTCCCTTTGTGCCAGGGTATGTATGCTCTGAGTCCTGCACGAGTTCCAGATTATTATGGCTAGAAGGCAGTGTCCATGATTTTGTGCCTCCTTGATGTTTTATGTATTTTACAGCTGTGCTGCCCTTTTGTTTAAAGCGGTGCAAAGTGTTTCAGTGCTAGGAAGATTGCTAACAGCTCCAGATATTTATATGGAGGTGTTTTTGACTTGGTGATCAAGAACCTGTAACGTCTCGCTCTTAGCACAAAACTAATCCCAACGGCAGGATTACCTCCCTGTATCAAATATACTCAAATTATTAACAAGGGGAAGGGCGAAGCGACAGTGCATCAAGGACGCGAGATCCCCCAATAAATACACTATAGAAACACGGGATAACCTTAAACATTTATTGGCTAAAATAATTGAAACTGTTCAACAAAACAAGATGGAAAAGAAGTTCCGAGCAAAAAAACAAAACATAAACAAGCCAGCAAAATATCCATTGCGAGAACAAAGTAACAAAATAAAACAAAAAAACAAAACAGTCCCGCAACAAAAAAAAAAAACAACGATCTCACCAAACTCCTGGGTACCCGCTTGCTTGAAGATCCTCTCGGAAGATGATGACCAGTAATCCACAAAAACTATGAACATGCACTTGAAAAACCAACACCGTCAGCAACGTGGTGCATTACAAGCCGGCTCCAGGCTTTAGCGATCGTGGGCAGCAAAGGTGAACAACACCGGCTAAACAGCCTGAAACTGGAACAAAGCACTTGCTGATAAAAAAACAAATCAACTTCCAACAAGAACGACAGTCGAAGGTAAACAGGATCGCTCTACCATGGCAAACCACCCCGGGAAAAAGAACGCCGCGGACTTTTCAAAAACAAGGAATAGAGTCCCTAAACAGGAACTAAGGAGACGACAGGAACTCAAAAGGCAGGTAAGCAGCTCCCCCCTATGGCGTAACAAAGGTACTATTTATACTTGTCTAAAACAATCTTTCCATTAAACAACGCTGCCGCTTCCAGCGAATAAGAACCTCGAAATGTATTTGGAACCTGGCCAGGCTTCCGTGCTGCCCAATTAAGGCGCAACACATGGTACGTTTATTGTACCATGTAGAACCAAACATTCAATTTAAGTGGCAGTGCCACATAGTCCCCCCCCCCCCAGCGGAGTAACTAGGGTAATACCCCAAAATATGGCTTTAGATTTACCACATTTACTGTTTCGACCTTCTCAGGACGATCCACCCACTTCAATCTGTAATTAACTGGTCCCAGTTTTTTTATTACTGAGGCTGGTCCAGACCATTTTGGGGCTAATTTAGCTGAAAAAAAACCAGCTGCATTAGAAATTGGGTGACTCCTCACCCACACCAAGTCTCCTTCGCTAAATATCACACACCTTCTCCGGGCATTATAACTTTTAGCCTGACGCCCTTGAGCTTCCTTCACACGCTCTCTAACCAGCTTGGCAATACCAGCCTGTCTCTCAAGTACAGAGTAACTGGACTCCCCAGGTGAAGGAGATTTGGACACTAAACGATCAAGAGGACCTTTAAGAACCCTTCCTAACATTAGCTCAGCGGGCGTAAAGCCAGTTGTCTCCTGTTTTGCTGAATTTATGGCAAATCTAAATTCGGGCAACCATTGATCCCACAACTGCTGATTTTGACCCACAAAGGAAGCTATCATCGGCTTCAGAGTTCTGTTGACTCTCTCCGTAAGATTAGACTGAGGGTGATAACTTGTAGTAAGTTTTCGTGTAACACCCCACTTTTTGCAAACCTCAATCAGAACACCACTGGTAAATTGAGCCCCTCTGTCAGACACCAGGTACTTTGGTGTCCCCCAGCGCGTAAAAATCTCCTGAGTTAAAAGCTGCACGATGCGATGAGTCTTTCCATCACGCAGTGGGAATACCTCCACCCACTTGGTGTAATAATCCACAATCACCACCAAGCAAGTATTACCTTTCTTACTGCGTGGGAAAGGCCCCATCAAGTCAATTCCTAGCATGTAACCTGGCTCTTCCACGGTCGTGGACTGTAAAAACCCTGCAGGTTTCTGATTTGATGGCTTGTATATTTGACAAGCTATACACTCCTTAACATGCTTTGAAACATCTCGCCTAATTGTAGGCCACCATGCTACCTCCAACACACGAAGCAGAGTCTTCATTCTACCCAGATGCCCACTCAATGGGTTGTCATGATAGTATTGTAAAAATATGGTAATTAATGACTCGGGAACAACCACTTGGTAGCACTGACCCTCACCTCTGGGTAGAGACATTCTCCTATACAACACCCCCTGTTCAACCACAAACCCTATACGGTCAGACCGAACATTCTTGAAGGTTAAGATCTTGAGCCTGAGCCTCTGCGATCTCACTCATTTCAGAGGGCATATCAAGAACGGCAACATGCTTTTTTTCCTCTGAAAAAACGGCAAGTCCTGCCTTTTCTATCTGAGGAGATCGAGACAAGGCATCTGGTACTACATTTAAACTTCCCTTTCGATATACAACTCGAAATGTATACGATTGGAGACGCAAAGCCCAACGAGTTAGGCGGGACGTCACTTTAGGAGAATTAAAAACCCAAGTTAAAGCAGCATGATCTGTCACAACCTCAAATTCCACCCCTTCCAGGTAATGCTTCCATTTCTCAATGGCCCAGATAACCGCCAGGCATTCCTTCTCGGATGTGGAATAGTTAGATTCAGGTTTTGTTAAAACACGAGATGCATAAGCAACAACCCACTCGTTTTCTGAGCACCCCTGAGCCAGAACAGCTCCTAATCCCACATCACTGGCATCAGTATACACCCGGAACGGTTTCATTAAATCAGGGTGGGACAACACAGGAGCTCTCTGCAAGGCTTCCTTTAATTGTTCAAAGCTATCTTGCTCAGCTTTCGACCACACCCAGCTCACCCCCTTCTTTTTCAGCCGATTCAGTGGAGCAGCTTTATCAGCAAATCGCGGAATAAACTTGTGATACCACCCAACCAACCCCAGGAACCTTTGCAGCCCCCTGAGATTGGTCGGTGCTGGGTACTCCTTTATTGCCCCAACTTTATCTGTATCTACAGACACCCCATTTCCTGATACTATATGACCCAGGAACTTAAGTGAAGTTTGAAAGAAATGACACTTGGCTAAATTGAGGGTGAGATTGGCTTGACCCAGGGCTTGAAATACAGATGCCAGATCTCGCACATGCTGCTCTTTAGTGGGAGAGTACACAATGATATCATCTATGTATACAAAGCAACTGTTACCCTTCAGGTTTACCAGCACTTGTTCCATCAGACGTTGGAACGACGCTGCAGCATTCTTCAAACCGAAAGGCATCACCTTAAACTGATACAGACCGAAAGGAGTAATAAAAGCTGTTTTTGGTTTACTTTGATCATTCATAGCCACCTGCCAGTAACCAGAACGCAAATCTAAGGAACTAAAAACTGCGGCTCCCTCTAATGATTCCAAAATGTCATGAACTCTGGGCATGGGAAATGCATCAAGGTCAGTTTTCTTATTTACCCCTCGGTAATCAACACAGAACCTAAATGTCCCATCCTTTTTTTCGGTCAAAACCACAGGTGCGGCCCAGGCTGAAGCAGACGGTTCTACAATGCCATCCTGTAGCATTTGATCAAGATGTTGCTTTATAATGGTTTTTTTGTGTTCCGATACTCGATAAGCTCGGACACGCACTGGAATCTCATCGGTAGTAAGTATCACATGGTGGATTAAGTCTGTCTTTCCCAAACGGGAAGTACAAACTGACGGCCACTGCAGCATCAGTGGTTCCAACAACCTTTGCCCTTCAATCGTAACATTCAATTCTAATATCGGTCTCTCTCTTAATCCCAGATCTAGCTCTTTCCTCACCACCTTAGTGGGAACTGCCACAAAAAGCTGTGCCATTAGCTGCCACTCTGCCCCCCACACATTCTCACGAGAAAATGGAAAAAATGAATATCCCTCAGGCTTCTTTACTCCATACACCTGCTTCCCCAAGTCAAGCAATGTAGATGTTTTGACTAGGAAATCAAGTCCTAAAACTAAAGGCTGAGCTAAATGAGCATCATCCATTATGTAGGTGTCTACAGACCAAAACTCTCCATGAAGATTATAAGTCAGACGAAACTTGCCCAGTGCAGTATATGCCTGACCATTGGCCAACACAAAAGACTTCTCTGTACTTGGAGATAAACGATCCTTTGATTGACAAAGCTGTAACCAAAGATTATTCCTCATTAAAGTGTACGTACATCCCGTGTCAATCAATGCTAAACCTTCCCACCCCCGCACAGATAGCTTCAAAGCCAACAATGAAAGATGGCCATTACCAGTGGGTGCTAATTGAGGAGTGCTTGCATTGTTTATGACAGACATATCAGCTGCTATTCTAACTGATCCTTTCAACGGCTTCTTTGCCCCTCTCTCAGTTTTTGCATTTACTTTCCCCCAATACTCTTTCTGAGAGGACCAATCCCTTTCTACCATGGCCCCAACTCTCACCAAATCTGCCACCGACGACACCGACCCCCTAATAAAACTTGCTAGCTTGGGGTTTGCATTGCCCAAAATTCTATCTACTATTTCCGCCTCTGTCATACCCGGACGCCACTTAAGACAAAGTGCTCGGTAATCGTATGCAAAATCTCTTACACTTTCAGCTGGATCTTGAACCCGATCACGCAACCTTTTCTCCACCTCAGTTAAATAATCTGTGGGAAGAAAAGCCTCAATAAAAGCAGTTTTGAAAAGTGCCCATGTCTGAATTTTATGGCGTTCTGCAATCCACCAACTCTTTGCAGAACCCTTTAACACTGTTGACAGTGTAGCTAAGATTTCTGATTCCGTCATGGTTACTACCGACAAGAAATCCTGGCAGGCATCTATAAAACTCAATACATCAGTGGACCCTTCACCCTCTCCAAAAACTGGAAAACTTAGTTTAATAGGTGGTTTATTATTATATGCATGGGATCTAACACTTTCAGTCACCATAGGTCTCGGTGACAAAGCTTCCAAAGAGCTATTAGACACATCAGCCATATCAGGCTGGTAAGGCTGATAAGAGCGTGGAATAAAAGATACTTTCGGAGTGCTTGTTCTGCTCCGCATATCCCTTAATTCTGCCTGCCATTTCGCCTCCCTTCGCTCAAAACACCTGACCACTGAACTCTCCAACTGATCTAGCATTTTAGCCACAGAACTATCAATACTTTCAAATTTGTTATCAATAAATGTTCTTAACAGTTCCTCTCGATTGATACTGCTCCGAGATGCCATGGACATTTCATGTTCCAGTTTGTCTATACGTGCAGTAATTTGCTCCATCTTACTGAAAATAAAACCAAAATCGGGAACATTACTATCATCAGCTATTCCCTGAGCAGCTGTGGGGGATTCACTGATATATAACTCTTCCAACTTTGAAGTTAACTCAGCTAGCGGCTGTCTACGTGTGACACCTGGACCAGCAGTAAAATTTGCAAAATCCATACTATCCTGTATATATTCGTGATCTTCACCTTCTGCCATCTTGAAAATCCATGAACTCAGCCTAAACAAAATGTCTAACGTTCCCCGTACGGGCCACCAATCTGTAACGTCTCGCTCTTAGCACAAAACTAATCCCAACGGCAGGATTACCTCCCTGTATCAAATATACTCAAATTATTAACAAGGGGAAGGGCGAAGCGACAGTGCATCAAGGACGCGAGATCCCCCAATAAATACACTATAGAAACACGGGATAACCTTAAACATTTATTGGCTAAAATAATTGAAACTGTTCAACAAAACAAGATGGAAAAGAAGTTCCGAGCAAAAAAACAAAACATAAACAAGCCAGCAAAATATCCATTGCGAGAACAAAGTAACAAAATAAAACAAAAAAACAACGATCTCACCAAACTCCTGGGTACCCGCTTGCTTGAAGATCCTCTCGGAAGATGATGACCAGTAATCCACAAAAACTATGAACATGCACTTGAAAAACCAACACCGTCAGCAACGTGGTGCATTACAAGCCGGCTCCAGGCTTTAGCGATCGTGGGCAGCAAAGGTGAACAACACCGGCTAAACAGCCTGAAACTGGAACAAAGCACTTGCTGATAAAAAAACAAATCAACTTCCAACAAGAACGACAGTCGAAGGTAAACAGGATCGCTCTACCATGGCAAACCACCCCGGGAAAAAGAACGCCGCGGACTTTTCAAAAACAAGGAATAGAGTCCCTAAACAGGAACTAAGGAGACGACAGGAACTCAAAAGGCAGGTAAGCAGCTCCCCCCTATGGCGTAACAAAGGTACTATTTATACTTGTCTAAAACAATCTTTCCATTAAACAACGCTGCCGCTTCCAGCGAATAAGAACCTCGAAATGTATTTGGAACCTGGCCAGGCTTCCGTGCTGCCCAATTAAGGCGCAACACATGGTACGTTTATTGTACCATGTAGAACCAAACATTCAATTTAAGTGGCAGTGCCACATAGTCCCCCCCCCCCCAGCGGAGTAACTAGGGTAATACCCCAAAATATGGCTTTAGATTTACCACATTTACTGTTTCGACCTTCTCAGGACGATCCACCCACTTCAATCTGTAATTAACTGGTCCCAGTTTTTTTATTACTGAGGCTGGTCCAGACCATTTTGGGGCTAATTTAGCTGAAAAAAAACCAGCTGCATTAGAAATTGGGTGACTCCTCACCCACACCAAGTCTCCTTCGCTAAATATCACACACCTTCTCCGGGCATTATAACTTTTAGCCTGACGCCCTTGAGCTTCCTTCACACGCTCTCTAACCAGCTTGGCAATACCAGCCTGTCTCTCAAGTACAGAGTAACTGGACTCCCCAGGTGAAGGAGATTTGGACACTAAACGATCAAGAGGACCTTTAAGAACCCTTCCTAACATTAGCTCAGCGGGCGTAAAGCCAGTTGTCTCCTGTTTTGCTGAATTTATGGCAAATCTAAATTCGGGCAACCATTGATCCCACAACTGCTGATTTTGACCCACAAAGGAAGCTATCATCGGCTTCAGAGTTCTGTTGACTCTCTCCGTAAGATTAGACTGAGGGTGATAACTTGTAGTAAGTTTTCGTGTAACACCCCACTTTTTGCAAACCTCAATCAGAACACCACTGGTAAATTGAGCCCCTCTGTCAGACACCAGGTACTTTGGTGTCCCCCAGCGCGTAAAAATCTCCTGAGTTAAAAGCTGCACGATGCGATGAGTCTTTCCATCACGCAGTGGGAATACCTCCACCCACTTGGTGTAATAATCCACAATCACCACCAAGCAAGTATTACCTTTCTTACTGTGTGGGAAAGGCCCCATCAAGTCAATTCCTAGCATGTAACCTGGCTCTTCCACGGTCGTGGACTGTAAAAACCCTGCAGGTTTCTGATTTGATGGCTTGTATATTTGACAAGCTATACACTCCTTAACATGCTTTGAAACATCTCGCCTAATTGTAGGCCACCATGCTACCTCCAACACACGAAGCAGAGTCTTCATTCTACCCAGATGCCCACTCAATGGGTTGTCATGATAGTATTGTAAAAATATGGTAATTAATGACTCGGGAACAACCACTTGGTAGCACTGACCCTCACCTCTGGGTAGAGACATTCTCCTATACAACACCCCCTGTTCAACCACAAACCCTATACGGTCAGACCGCTGACCGTCCATCTTCTTCTTCAATTCTTGAAGGTTAAGATCTTGAGCCTGAGCCTCTGCGATCTCACTCATTTCAGAGGGCATATCAAGAACGGCAACATGCTTTTTTTCCTCTGAAAAAACGGCAAGTCCTGCCTTTTCTATCTGAGGAGATCGAGACAAGGCATCTGGTACTACATTTAAACTTCCCTTTCGATATACAACTCGAAATGTATACGATTGGAGACGCAAAGCCCAACGAGTTAGGCGGGACGTCACTTTAGGAGAATTAAAAACCCAAGTTAAAGCAGCATGATCTGTCACAACCTCAAATTCCACCCCTTCCAGGTAATGCTTCCATTTCTCAATGGCCCAGATAACCGCCAGGCATTCCTTCTCGGATGTGGAATAGTTAGATTCAGGTTTTGTTAAAACACGAGATGCATAAGCAACAACCCACTCGTTTTCTGAGCACCCCTGAGCCAGAACAGCTCCTAATCCCACATCACTGGCATCAGTATACACCCGGAACGGTTTCATTAAATCAGGGTGGGACAACACAGGAGCTCTCTGCAAGGCTTCCTTTAATTGTTCAAAGCTATCTTGCTCAGCTTTCGACCACACCCAGCTCACCCCCTTCTTTTTCAGCCGATTCAGTGGAGCAGCTTTATCAGCAAATCGCGGAATAAACTTGTGATACCACCCAACCAACCCCAGGAACCTTTGCAGCCCCCTGAGATTGGTCGGTGCTGGGTACTCCTTTATTGCCCCAACTTTATCTGTATCTACAGACACCCCATTTCCTGATACTATATGACCCAGGAACTTAAGTGAAGTTTGAAAGAAATGACACTTGGCTAAATTGAGGGTGAGATTGGCTTGACCCAGGGCTTGAAATACAGATGCCAGATCTCGCACATGCTGCTCTTTAGTGGGAGAGTACACAATGATATCATCTATGTATACAAAGCAACTGTTACCCTTCAGGTTTACCAGCACTTGTTCCATCAGACGTTGGAACGACGCTGCAGCATTCTTCAAACCGAAAGGCATCACCTTAAACTGATACAGACCGAAAGGAGTAATAAAAGCTGTTTTTGGTTTACTTTGATCATTCATAGCCACCTGCCAGTAACCAGAACGCAAATCTAAGGAACTAAAAACTGCTTTTATTACTCCTTTCGGTCTGTATCAGTTTAAGGTGATGCCTTTCGGTTTGAAGAATGCTGCCGCGGACTTTTCAAAAACAAGGAATAGAGTCCCTAAACAGGAACTAAGGAGACGACAGGAACTCAAAAGGCAGGTAAGCAGCTCCCCCCTATGGCGTAACAAAGGTACTATTTATACTTGTCTAAAACAATCTTTCCATTAAACAACGCTGCCGCTTCCAGCGAATAAGAACCTCGAAATGTATTTGGAACCTGGCCAGGCTTCCGTGCTGCCCAATTAAGGCGCAACACATGGTACGTTTATTGTACCATGTAGAACCAAACATTCAATTTAAGTGGCAGTGCCACAAACCTTGGACCTGGTTTTCTGATAAGTGTGCTTCCTACCCTAGTTGTGAGGTGTCTGTGTACAGGCGAAGTGTCATGGGTAGTTGGGACAGCTGTAGTCCCATCTTCACACAAGGTGAGAGTCTCCACCATCTTGACTCTGTTGCAGCTCCTGGTGAAACCTTGATGAGGTGGGAATCTGGAAGGGTTGGAATCCATGATGAAATGTGTAGCCTTGCGTCTCTTATCAGGTAAACTGATGATGCTATGTGCCCCAAAAATTGTTGAAAGCCCCTTGCTGTTAGCTTGGCTCCTATGTTGAATACACTTGCTTTTTGACAAATGGTGTTCACCTTCTCTTCCGTGAGGTACGCACTTCCTGATATTGTACTGAATTGTGCCCCCAGGAAGGTTAACTACTGTGTCGGGCATAGCGATGATTTTTCCTGGTTTACCAAAAGATGAAGAACCGTATTTCTGTGTGTTAGTGCCATTCCCCTGGATGGAGCCCGTACTAGCCAGTCGTCTATGTACGGGTAAACGTGGATGCCCTTGTTTCGCAGATGTGCTGCTACTTTGTCCATTAATTTGGTGAATACCCTGGGTGCTGTGGAGATACTGAAAGTAAGTACTTTGAATTGGTACTGACAGTCCTTGATGGCAAACCGTATGTATTTCCTGAAATCCGTGTTTATGGGATATGGAAGTAGGCATCCTTCAGATCTATAGAAACCAGCCAGTCCCCTGGTTGAACTGCTTTTATGACAGTGGCCAGTGACACCATTTTGAACTTTTCCGTTCAAATGTATTTGTTCAGACTTCTGAGGTCTAGAATGGGTCTGAACTTCCACTTCTTTTTGTGAATTAAAAATAGCTGGAGTAGTGGCCCTGCCCTTGAGAAGATGAAGGGACCCGTTCTATGGAGAGGGAATGGAGCATGGATTTTCTCTCTTCCTGTAAAAAGACTCCCTCTGGACATGGCCATTCCATTTGTGTATAAACTGTACCTGTTGATGGTGGTTGATGCTGGAATGATATTTTGTATCCCTGTTGTACTATCCCCAGGACCCAGGTGTTTGATGTTATTTTCTGCCAATTTGCTAGAAAATGTGACCCCCTACTGGCAATGTCAGGAAGAAGTAGATGGCCTACCTCTTCCCTTATCATAGCCTCGAGAGGATCCATATGGCCTAAAACCTTGGCTCTGTTGAAACCAGCTCTGTCCACTGACAGCTTTGTTGATTGGTTTGGAAGCTTTCTAAACCTTTGTCTGTTAAAATAAGCCTTATTAAAAGGGTGCACCTCTCCCAGCTGTTGAGCAGGATCTAATGGCTTGTCATGCCTCCTTCACCTGTGCCAGGGAGTCCTTGAGGCCAGTGCCGAACAGTAGGTCCCCCTGAAAGGGTAGTTCCAGTACCTTTGTTTGTGTGTCAGGGGTTAAGGCAGCTGTTTTCATATGCAGGCACTGTCTTGCAGATAGAGCATTCGCCACAACCCTAGCATTGGTATCCATGCTATCGCATGCCACCTATAACTGGATTTTTGCCCTCTTCTGCAATCTGCAAGACCAGTTCCATGTTCTCCCGGGTAGGAGTCTGTAAGGAAGCAGACAGCTGGCTCCACATCTTCTGCTGGTATGTTGCAGCATGTATTTGGTAGTTGTTGATATGCATGCTGCAAGTGGAGGCGGAGTAGCCTCTTTTCAAGAAGGTATCAACCCTTTTGTCTCCCCGATCTAGACCAGATCTGTATGACCTGTATTGCCATAATGTTGTCTAGTTTCCGCTGAGGGATGATGATGATATTCTTTTTAAAACAGCATCAGCATTAGTATACACAACTGCAGTACAGTCTTCAGCAACTCATCTGGCCCAGAGTCCATGATGTCATCGTCTCCCAGGCTGTGTGTGTCTGTAGAGTAATCCTACTCTCGTGCACGCCATGCTGTTGTGGTATCAGAAACCGCAGGCCGGTCTACATGCTGGGGAGGCAGAGCCTGCCTTAAGCTCTCAAACTCCTGCAGCCACTGGAAAAAACAATCCATGGTAACTGTTGGCAACGTTACCTGTGCAGGAGTTGGTTGAGTAGACACTCTGGGAATTTCAGTAATGGTCGCCGCCATTTTCAGAAGCATGTATTTCTCCCTGCTGTCACGGGTGTGTTCGGATTTTGTAGTTATTTTTCTCAGGGGAAAAAAGGTGTCTTGTTTCTCCCTGGAACTGCTTGGTCTTTTTGTTGTGGAGGATGAAGAGCGGGTTCTTTCCAACATGTCAACACACATCAGACATACATTTCTAACACAAGAAGGTGAAAGAGGGGAACCACCCTGGGCACAAACAGAAGGCATGTATACAACACATTGATAGAAACAGAAAGAAACTGAAGAATGAGAACAAAAGGGGGAGAAATATACTTTCTTTTTTTTTCAAACCCTCAACAGCTCTGGTCTCATGCATCTGATCTACAAACACGAAAATATATATATCTGAAAATAGGTCCTTGTGCCTTCGATGTCGCCATTTCTCTTACTTTGTAAAGATTTTGTATGAAAATGTTTGTTTACTGTATTGAGGTGGGTCTGTCTTACAGCACAGCAGTAACACTGCAAAACACTTGCATTCATCTCCTAATATGGTCATCTCCAGGAAATACACAAATAGGACCTTGTTTTAAAGCTCTGAATCTCCTCTTTCCAAAGACGTCTTTCACAGTGCCTGAGTAAAAAGAGTTAAAGGGCCAGGTTGCCGGCAAGATATATCTAGCATTGGGCGGACCCTAAGACTAAAAAGTGAGTTATTTGACAACAGTTACTTTTTGTTTCAAGAACTGCATTTAGGGACATGGTATCTGTGTAAAAATGTTTGATTTCAACTGTAACTTTGTCAAATTGTTACTTATATGTCTGTAAATATAGTTTAGACCAGGCTTTATGGCTTGTTATTTTTTGTTTGTTTGTTGGCGTTTACACATTCTGATGACAATGTTATTTTTATACATACAGTATTAGACTTAATTAAGTTGAACTTGTCATAAGAAAACTCACACACACACAATGTACATCTGATTTTTTAAATATTTATTCAATCCCAGCTTTATATAAACTGGATGTTGAGGCATAAACATAGTACATTTCTACCATTTTCAACAAAAATATAACCAATATTTACAATTATTGTATTAAAAATACAAAAAAAGGGATACAGACTCCACCAATTGTCTTTCTAAAAGACATACAGGTACAAGTAGTATCAAAAGTATGAGGAAATCACCAGTTAAATGTACATTTTGCACTTGACATCACAGAATGAACTGAGATTAGCAGTTCTATCTACTACAATTACCTAATGCTTATACATTTTTTTTGTGCAACTTGTATTAGAACTAGAATTCTGCCTGCCTATATGCACACAGTCTCCATCGACTATATAATGAAACGGATTAATGTATATTACTGTTAAATTACAAATGCATAATTAACAATTTGATATATCAGCAAAGTGAAAAAACAAAAAATATACATGATCTTAGGGGAGCAAAATCTTAAATAAAGCACTGATGTTATACAATACAGTGAAAAAACACTGCAATCTCTTCTTTTAGTTGAATCTATAACTTCACCTACTGATCAATATGATCAGCTGAGATTAATGAATAATAATAATAATAATAATAATAATAATAATAACAACAACAATAATAATCATCATAATAACTAAACAACAAGACTAGCAGTTCCTCACATTTGAGTACTACCCAAATTGGTAGCCTTCAGTTTTACCGGAGTCTGTGCAACGACAACACAATACAAATGCTGTACTTCAGTCATTAAAATGGGGGTTAAATAGCAGCAGAGAGCAGGTTGTTATATGCCAGCCTTTATTAGACATGCAGCTTAGTCTACTGTAGCAACTATCCGTTTAGTTTAATTCTGCATTGCAAAGACTGTTACACAGTACTGAATCTGTCCTAAGAAAAGACTTGTTTGCTCCTTAATCTGTCATAGTACACAGAAATTAAAAAGATACATTTTAGCTAGCTTTGATGCAAGATCTGAAGCTACCTTTCATTGCAATGTCATCCAGTTTAATTTATTATATTAAAAAAAAACAATATATATATCTTAAAATGTGTAAAATAATACTGTTGTTATGGAGACAAACACATTTGTTCTCTAAGCACAACATATAAAACTGCAACATAAAAACTAGGTAAAATCAGAATGATAATCACTGTGTCCTTGTTTGCAGTGTTTGTGCCAATAGTGTGACCTTAGCTTGTCTTGATTCAGGGTGCCACAATTGTAGTCAAAAATCTAAGAGGAAGCTGTAAAACCATTATAGGAATTCATGTTTAAAAAAAGTGCAGCCAAAGCGTGACAAATCTTGATGAAGTGTAAATAGGGAGGAGGATCTTGGAATGGTCCTTGTTGAGCGGTAGCTTGTTTTCTTACTGCGCTGTGCATTTTCAAGCGACACAGTTTTCCAAAGTGCCAAGGCATTTTTCTTCACAGTATTTCACATGCGGGGTACACAATGCCCCATGCTGCTTTAAGGCAGGGAAAGAGGCGAGTGACATCCACCAAAACTAATGAAGGAGGTCCAGGGCTCCAGTGCCTGTTGTGCTCTCCAATTGGATGGCTCGCATCACTGGAAACAATATCCAGGAGGGGCCTTACTTGTCAGACAGCAGACACCTGTTCATCTTCTAGTAGAAAAAGAAAAAGACAAATTCTAATAAGTAGAGTAATGGAAAAAAGCCTTCATGAACCACGAACATGCAACGGCTACCTAGTAGCCCCAATCAAAACACCCACCAACTACATGCAACAGCATCATTTATTAGCAGATGGTACAAGGAAATAGTTGTTTTTTTTTTTTTTTTTTTTTTTAAATAAATGAATGCAGATGGCCCAGATCTTCTGTCAAGACTGGCAATATGTTACACTACAGGGCAATTAGGAAGGAAATACAATTAAAAAAAAATAAAAACTCCATGCTATGAGTTTCAGGATGTGAACATATTCTAAAATTTGTGATGAATTTGTTGTGTCAGAGAACACATTTATAACATCTAAATGGTAATTAACTAAGTTAAGTAGCCATGTAAAACCAATAGAATAAAACCCTGCATCTGAAACAACCCCTGCCATGACTTTGATACTATAGGGCCTGTTGGGTGCAGGCCATAGTTCATACAGGGGACAGACACATTTGGTAAGTAAGATACAACATGCAAATAAAGAAAATAAATGGTCTTAATGATTCAAGGCTTTCACTTTCTACCTTGCATGCATGTTGTACAGCAATCTATTATTTTACCTTCCTGCCTGTTATTCATGGCCTGGCTGTCTCAGGTGCATATGCCAATGTCTTCCTCATTGGAATAAGTTTTGGACACATGGACTCACCATCCTCCTCCTCAGCCGAGAACCCTTGGGACTGGAAGCGAGATAGTCGTGGATCTGCTTCGTTTGGTTTGTGCCATTGCGGTCGGCTCACTGGCCTGGTTCCTGGGTGACTGTGTGCCTGTTGGGGGTCGCAGGGGTGTGTCACCATCCGTGACCGCTGTAGTGCTACGTTGTAATCTGGGGGCTTCCTTCCTGCGTGTGCTTGGCCCTCTGGAAAGTCTGAAACTGTCAAGGCAGTATAGCCTGGCGGAGTCGGTGGAGGTTCACGATACCTGCCTTCCTTTCGTGCTGCAGTAATGCAATATATTATCATAAGAGACACAAACGATTGGTGAAAACAAGTAGACATACAAAAGAGAAATTAATGAAAAAGCTGTTAAATACCAATAGTGACAAAAACAAAGTTATTCCTGTAAAAGATTTCAAAGATTAGGAATTACAAGGACTAACATCCTGCAGACAGGTTAAAAAATGTTAGATGCTCCGCTCTCAAGTTTATTAGCATGGCTGCTGATTGTGTTAACTATACATCAGAAATAAGGCATAAATTCAAAATTCTAAAATACAGTTAAACACAGCATAAGCCCCTCAGCCTATATACAGTAAAACCTGTACAATCCAGCACCTTTACAAACTGGCGTTCTGTAGAATTCAGCGTTATTTTTATAATCAAGTATGTTATGTAAATATTCACATCTCGCGACTGGTACAGTAAAATATTAAAGAAAGTAAAATGAATATAATCCTTGAATTGCAGGGTATACCTGGACAGTACTTCTACAGCATGTACTGTAACAGGTTTTTTTTTTTTTTTTTAAAGTGTTCACATATTTGTCATGTATACATTTATAATGAGTAACGGAAGGTCTATCTGACCCAAAAAGTGAGTAGCCTAAATCCAAAGAATCAATAGCTGTTGTATGAATGGCATTTTAACGGTGACTTGTTAATATATGGATTCTTGTTGATGTCAACATTTTTTATTTTTATTTTTTAAATTATTATTTTTTTCTTATGAAGAATAATATGTACTCTTTTGCTTTTATATTGTTAGGTTGAGACACGCTTTACACAAGCCATTATGTTTATGGATATACTTTACAGCAAATCCTGTGCATAAAATTTACTCTGTTAATCGTTGCTGAAAAAATATATATTTTAATCCAAAACACACTGAAAATAACATTTTTATAGAAGGCAAAAATACATTACGAGGAGATTTATAAAAGTTATCCCAACTGCCTGGATAGAATCAGCACATTAGTGCCTAAAGTATGGTGCGTCTTCAAAAGATTTTCTCATCACTTACCAATAAGACTTTTTGCTGTGCCAGATGGTACAGTTATATGAGAAGGTCTACTATGTTGTTTTGTGTCTTCAGAAGTATTATATATGATACTGCTTGTTTCAGCATCAGCGTTAACATCTTTCCCACCCCTCCTCTTTATTGTTCCAGTGTCCCCCTCAGAGTCTTCCCCCCAGTAGCCAGTGGAGGATGCCCAGCTCCCTCTGCCTTGTCCATGATCCTGGCTGTTTCGGCTCAGCTTAGAGCTGGGGTCTGAGTACATCATCTGGTCCATTTGACAGCCTGAGGCCCAAAGTCCAGCCCCTTCTGCCGAGTTGTCAAAATGAGGATGCCCAAAAGCCAGCGTTTCCCAGCTCCTCTGGTGTTGTATGGTTTGTATATTGTCATGTGAGCCACTTGAACATGAAGTCCAGCTTCCTCTACCGCTGTCTGCTGCATCAAGCGATGCTCGGTCCCCCTGGTCCTGGGTAAGTTCTTCTGAACTTGGGGAAGAGAGAACTGCAGCCCCAGGATACAGATTCCGTCCCTCTCGCATCAATGCATATGAACTGAGAGGAAATGGAAGTAGAAAATAACGTCAAAAGATCTGGGCAAAAATACAAACATCTAATATAATGGGATGATAAAAAACAGAAGACTGGCAAGTACATGCTATTTCCAAGAATAATTCAGCACACCAATCACATGTATGGCACTTTGTTTTGAGTAGTGGTGATAGAAGATACAGGTTTTACTTTAAGTTACATTCTTACCCAAGGCTGTATTGATCAGGATCTATAGTGGCTCTTCTTTCCATCCTTCCCACACCCAGGTTGGAATCCACAACACTGACAGAGTGCCTCTGTCTCTTGTCGTCATGCATTAAGTCAAAGGAGGAGTTACTAACAATACTGGAACGGGATGAGATTTCACTGTGACCTGAATCTGAAAAATTGTCCAAAGTTCCACTTGGAGCCAAAGTATAACCTTCAAAAATAGACAGAGGAAGAGAAGCTGCTTAATTATAATTATTAGTAAATATTAAATACCAAGCGAATCTCAGTCCTAAGTATCAGTACCCTTCAGTTTTCCAAGCAGTTGCCAATGGTTGCAATACAATGAAATGGTGTCTCACCCGCTGCACTGTGAGCATGTTTATGGAAATCCAACAGTCACTGTTAGAACATACTGCCTCAATCGAGGGATTTTATAAATAAATCCTTTGTAATGCTGCAGTAAGCACATGCCTACAAAACTCCAGATAAACACTTGGTTTAACAAACTAAGTTAAACATCCCAATTCAGTAGCTGGGTTAGTGGGTCACAAAGTCTCTGTTAATAACTGGCTCAGGTCTTAAAGCAAAAGGCACAACTATGAAACATCACATCTTCTATCACATGGTTGGTTGGTCTCTCTTTATACATAGCACTGAAGCTGAGATTTCACAATAATCTAGAATTGTTTTGTGGAAACCCATATTTTTTGGGTGTTTAAGTAATGCTCTAAAACTTTAAAGCCATTGAGTCTGGTGTTCCGCCTTTATAGTGTACCCCACCTATCCCATAGGTCCGCAGTGCACTGTTATTCCTGTTAATATTCTCACTCCCCAGGGAAGAGGAGGAGCCGGTTAGGTCTGACTGTTCCTGAGCTGTGAGATCTCAGCTGACTGCCACCTGACGAACAGGATGGGAAAACAGTTTAGGCATCAGCTACAGAGAAAACTCTGTGTTCCCAAAGGCAAAATGGCATACACATGTAACCCAAGTAAGTATACCTTAACTTATAAAAAGCTTCAAAGAACAATATTTATTAAAGTAAAAACTAGTGTACTGCACGAAAGTTACAGCTACTTTTCAAATGACTTTTTAATTCAAGACCCGAGCCAGCACTGACAATGAAAATAAATAGGGGAACAGGACAATGAAAACAATAAGCAGCGGAATCAACACCTCATCAATTCAAAATCTGCCAACCACCGTACATCGACAAAGCCTAATGAACCACATCTACTGTACTACACAACCACAAACATTATAATTTCTTTCTGTACTAATCAGTAGTGTTTCAGACATTTTCATAAACAAAATAGTCATATATGTTCTGGTAACATATATGACTGGGATGTATACAATATGTGCACATATACACACACACTCAAACATTTAGGAGGGGGATCACAGGACAAAGGTGAAGGCGTGCGCATTTGTTCTTTTTTGTATTGCATTTTGAGCATACTATGAAGTCTGTTTCAACAACATTTATTTATCAGCATGTATACTGTCTGGACAGTATAGGAACATGTGCTGACAGAATGCACAGAGCATCTATTTCCAAAATAATGACTTAAAGAAAGCACAATATTTCACTGTAAAGCTCCAGAGGCTTCAGTGTTCATGGAGTGACTGAGAAAATCACTAAGGTAATAGCGTACTGTAACGTTAACTACTGAAAGATGATAACAGCAGAGGATCACAGCTTTAGGTACCTAGAAGTCACACTGTTGTTCACCTTGATAAAGCCTGTTTATTGTGGGAAGGTTGTTCTCTTTGATTGGATTACTGTTCCACAGTAAATATGAAAATTGCATCACTATAAGTCAAGCTCCATAGCACATAACAAGGTTCACTTCAGTATAAACTGTTCGTATTAAATGACAAGGTCCAAGCTGTCTCTGAATTTGCCAGAATTAACCTAGAGACGAAAACAGCGCCAGCTTTGAACTGTATGGTCCAGGAAATACCGCAGAAGTAAAAAGATGCTGCAGCAAAACAGGAAGATAGACAGTGAATGAAAAACACAAAAAACATAATTGTGTTGTGTTTACACTTGCTGGCAAAAAGCACGAAGATCATCATTTTATTAAAATGCATACCCTTCCTAGGTGAGCCTTGAGGGGATGCGGGAGGGGAAGGCAGGTGTGAAGAAGCATTTGATATGGTGTCCTCTGGTTGCTTTTTATGTCGGTCACCTGCTTCTTCTGACAAGGCCAGGATTTTCTTCAAGGCTTGAGGTGAACTAGTACCTTATCAGAGGCAAAATAAAATCTATGTGTTATTTCATTTACTCAGTCAAAAGTACACAAATATTTTTTTAAGTCTTTGCTTGCTCTTCGGGAGAAAATGACAAGTTAAATTGGCTCAAGGGGAACTAAATTTGGTAGGGCAGACCTTACTCTTATTTACTTACCAAATGGTGGTAGATCCTTGACCGGTACTTTCTTGCGAGACGGATAGAGTGAAACAGCAGGGACCTGAAGTGCCTGATTTCCTTTCTGCTGCTGCTGCTGCTGCTGCTGCTGCTGCTTCTGCTGACTTGCTGCTCTAGGAACAACAGGAGATGTGTCCGGCTTCCCACCCTTTTTGTCTCCACTCTTAGGCACTGTTACACAAAGAATGTAATTACAATGAGCCATGTGAATTCACAAACAATAATACATCAGAAAGATACATGACACCATTACAGTGAGTGAGAGCAAAAGCAGTGTATTGTATTGAAGATATAAACTAAACCTGCCAAGTTAGTTGTCCAATGTAATAAGCCTGGTGTTACAGCTTTTGTCTGTAAATGTGCTTTTCCCACGAAGAGCATTATAGTGTGCAAGTTAGGGCTGTGTCCGAAGGTTCGAAGGTTCATTCGCTAACCAGGGATTCGAAAATTGTTTTAAACCTTCGAAGGTTCGTCAGATGGGTTCACGCACTGTATGATTTTTTTTTATTTCTTCCTATTAACAGAAACTGTTTGACAATGTGTGAATACTATAAATCACACATTAAATGTCACTTGTATGCAAAATTCGATCTTTTAATTTGTATAATGCATATTACATAAACAAAAGTTGTTAATAAAATCCGCTACCAAATGAAGTTACCAAATTACATTACGCTACCAAATTACATTACGTACAACTGGAGCAGGGTATAGTATCCAAAGCAGTGGGCTCATACCTCTAGTGGCTGTATTGCTTCAGTAAAATATGTACTGAATATCTAGTGTACACGACAGTGTAAGAGAAGTGCTATGGTAGAATATGTTTGAAACATATAAAATATATGCTAACACTAAGAATTTTAATTTCGAAAACTGAGCACCGTCTGCCCCTCCCCCCTCCAGCATGTGTTATCCAGAGGCAAAGCTTTCATTTCTTCATTCGCCATCTCGACAGCAAAGCGTTGTGTAGCTTAAGCTGTATTTAAAGAAATGTCTCGAAACCCCTCTGCTGTTTAGAAAAGTTGAATGCAAACTGTGCAAGCAACTCGTATCATCATGGAGGCATAACCAATCTCTGGGGTCACTTGACAAGCGTAAGTTCATATTATTATTTGTATTATTCATATTTTTAGTAGTAGTAAAATGTGACTGAACCTTCTTGGAACAGGGACTTAAATAAAGCTTTGTCCGCTGCAGTTGGTGCTGGTGCAAAGCAAGCTTACTGTATAGATCACAAGCAGGCTCAATTACATGTAAATAAACAATGTGTATTTTTATTTAAATTATAAAAACATGATTACTGTTCTATATAACATATTTTTAAACTACATGTGAATGTTTTATTCCATTTATATGGATTACCTGTAAAATAATAGGATTTTCAATCAAATATAAATGAGTAGCCATGTTGACATCACCAATAAATTATGCAAATACGTACCACTGAAGGTTCGAACCTTACTTCAGTAATGTGTTCCGAACCTTCGAAGGTCAAAATGTACCCTTCGTTGCAGCCCTAGTGCAAGTTACTGTTTTTGGGGTTTTTTTTTGCCATTTTAAAGCAATAACAACACAGGAAATGGTTCTTAACTGCCTTGCTTTTATTACGCTGTGAAAGTGAATTTTACCAAACTGTTAAGATATTTTGGGGTGGGGGACTCACACGTGTTGGTGGAAGGCTCACACTGCAAAGAGATGGTCTGAAGGTTTTCTTCATTGGTATCCAGGGTCAGGTTTGACAGGTATTGCTTGACCTTGCGGGCCATCTGGGCATCCTCGTACAGCTTCTTGGCATTGAGGAAAGAGCTTCGACGCACGCGCTTCTTATGCCCTCCGGTCTGGACCACATCCAACACTGCAGAGTTGGTGGTTCCCTGGCTGAGAGATCTGAAATATGGAAAGAAACAAAAAAGATATAGGTATGTAGCTCTGTTCAGCAACGGAAGGTGAGGTGAGGTGAGGTGTGGCGCAGACTCAAACGTGCACCAAGTCGCATTAATCTTAGCTCACAACATTCCATGCCTCATTCCAGGAAATCAAATTAAAGTAAAAGTTGTGGTACAGGTAGAGGAGAGAGCAGCACTGTTTCCCCCTGCTGTTTAAAATATACATTGGGATGGGGCACTAATGATATAAAGCATCCTGCTTTGCTTCAACTTGGCAACCCCATGGTATACTAGGCTACATTTCTGCCTGGTGTCTTTTCAAGATGTGTTTATATAGCTAGATAAGCTGGAGCAGGATTGAAAGCTCATGCAGTCAGAGGTTATTGTTACATTAAAGCTGCTTCTCAAGCTCAGGGATTTCATACCATTTAGGTTATTAATGGTTCTATTTTTACATACAGTAAGTTTATATCAAGGCCTTCATTTTTTGTCTTTATCAAGCTTTGAAGCTATAACATGACTTTGACTTTGTTATACTATTGATATGGCAAGTCCTCAGCAAAAATTGATACGAATAAAATAATCTACATTCACATTTGCAAGTTCACTATTCAAGTTAGCACTCAGCAAAGCTTCTGGTATGTATTTATTTGGAACATAAATAGATTTGTTATCATGTTAAATGTAAAATCACAAATTATTCAATAGCATTAGTATTAACTTGATAAGTCTGACATGAAAAAAAAATCACTTTATGGGTTTTTTTTTTTTTAGTAATGAGCAGCAGAATTCACTGTTAGTAGGTATACACTCTTTAGACCCCTATTTAATCTCTTTATAGCTGTTAAGTGTGAATGTATCGAATCAATGTATTACTTGTATTGTAACGCTTGAAATGTTTTTGCTTACGATTGTAAGTCGCCCTGGATAATGGCGTCTGCTAAGAAATAAATAATAATAATAATAATTTTAAACACAGTATTATCCATAAATGAGCTCTTATGCTTTTTAGACACAACTATTTTTCACTAACTTAAGCCATAAGTGACATAAGTTTCACTTTTATATCAAATAAGTTGTCTAACGTTTGCCAGAGCAGAAGTGTTAAAACTGAAAAACAAACAAAAAACAAAATCATCAGCAAAGCATCAGGAAATTAGGAGGCAGACAGAAAATGCAAATGGGCGGAACAGCATGTTGTCAGAGTGAAATTGTCACCACACTTACCCAAGACTCCTCCATTTCTTCTTCCTGTAAGTGAGAGCCATGAATAGTGAAGCATGGGTACAGGAAGAAAGACAGAAAGAGAAAAGGAAAGAGGGGAGGGAGAGAGAGATATCACAAGCTTAGACAGGAAAGATCAGAACCCAAGATGAGCAGTATCCAAGCTCCATGGACATATAAAAAGCCTAGATGTTTCAATCACAATATTTTAGCATGAAACATTGACTTCAAGAGACCACAGCACCTTTAACTCAAAGCAGTGAAACACATTATGCATAGCCTTGGTTCACAGGGATATTGAAGCAAGCAGAAGCACCACGTGGGATCAATTTCTGATTGTGTGTGCATCAAGCAATAATGAACCTGACCTCTACAAATTTGTAGTAAACCCATGATGCTTCTTTCAAATGACCAAATACAAGAATTTGAGTTATCGCACATTGGAAACATTCAATCACAATAATTGTGGAACAAAGGGTAGCTTGTGCTTAGCTCAGTTCCTCTATTGTATAAAGGTATTTCTGCAAACATTTTTACAGGAATAACATTGTTTTTTAAACATAACAGCATGTTCCTCAAGCAGTAATTTACTATGACAAGTTAGTAGACTTTGTCCTGTAGTTTTTCGATACATACCTCGTTCTGAACATCAGGGCAGGATCCATGTTAACAGAAGCCATTCGGCCAACATGACGTATCTCTTTTGCTATCATTCTTAACTTCTCAAAATTCACCAAGCCATCCACTTTGGAGTCATTGCCTAAAAATGGTGGAAATATATCATGAGCATTCTGATTTTAGAATATTTAAGGAGGATCGTATTATGGTTGACATCCAATCTTAACTACGTATCATAGCACTTAAATGCTTCAAAAGTTGTTTTTGCTACAAAACCAGTTAAATCAAGCCCCGTCCCCACCCCCCTCTATTATTTAATGTGTTTAACAAAATAGTGGTGGAAGTTTTGCTTTATAATACCTTCATGCAGAAATGTGAGATCCTTCTTTATGACAGGAAAGAGGGGAATAATTGGAGGCTGCAGATTCTGGCTGTTGAGGACATTGCGGTATTTTGCCATGTTCCTGGAGGGGTCAAAGAGATCCTGCAGGTCTTGAAACAGCTTCTCATATTTGCTAGGAAGCTTCTCCCAGGTACCACGCAACCTTGATACTGGGGCCAAGTTTAATCCACTGCAATAGAAAAAAAAGTGGTTTCAGAACAAGATTTATTGTGTCTATAAACACTATAAAGCTCCCCTAAATCAGCAATGCATTCTTCCCTAGCTTGTTCATAGTTTTTACCTGATGATTGCAAACATGGAGTTGAAGTTCTTGCACTCTCTGCAGTGCAGGGCGATCTTGATGAAGTGCTTAATGATCTTCATCCTCTTGAGCTGGTTTTGCTCTCTCACAATCTCTGTGGCCACCCAGAACGTTTCCTGGTTGATGACCTCTTCGAAATTCTTCAGGTTGGCAGAGCCTGTCTTGGACTTGAGCTTGAAAAGGTCATCAATGTACTCGGTGGGCTCGATGTTGCGGAACAGCTCAAAGTTCCTCATGGAGAGCTGTGTGGCCACTTCCACTGTGCTGAGCTGCAGCACCGAAATGTGGCTCTCCCGCAGCAGGTCCTGGGCATCCTCGTCTGAGCACAGCGTCTCTGTCTCCATGTTGTTCTTCAGGTAATACCTGCAACAATAGGAACGGTGATCAATTCTACATAAAAAACAGCCACAAGATGAATAGCGTTCAAACTCAAATGGAACTTTTATAACCCTTACTATGCAGGACATGCCCACAATAGACATTACCCATTTTAGGGCAGTCATAATTGGTCACTTAGGTCAAAGGGAACCATTTATTATGCATCAAATAAAAGCATAATTTTCCTTTATAAGAGCAAGCTTTTAAGTTCTCTTCAAATACCTTCTCTTTTTAGGTTGACAATATACTTCACCTCCAGCAGATGGCAGTCTTTTCTCATTTACAGTGGATACTTGCTGCTGCCTGCTAATGCACCTCTTAGCAATACTTTAATAAAGGGCACTAAACTCACAATGCAAATGTGAACACAAGAGGGAGACAAATTTGCCAGCTCATTAAGCCAAGAAACCAGCATCAAACAAGCATTAATAAGGAAAATAAACTGCCACTGAGAACTGATAGCTGCTTGTAAAACCAAAAGTTCCACACTATATAGTACACAGAAACAGCAACTAACTTTTTGTATATATATATATATATATATATATATAAACAAAACTAAAACTTATAAACCTACAAAAGCTCTCCAACGGCAAATAGATATCCAACCCACTCAATAATGTTACAGCTTTGAAACACATACACACAGTGTGGGGCGTTACTCAATATTCAGTGCATGATCAGATGATTTGATCTGACACCTTAGCTGCACTACATTCAATATATGATCTAGAAGAAGGGTTAGTAAAATGATTTGCAAGTCATTTTAGTGTATGTGACATATTAAACATCCTTGAAAAACAATGTCCTTCATTTATCCAATGAAAAAATGTACTTGGTCTCTGCCTCACAAATAGACACTTTAAACATATTGACTGCTAACTGGACCAAAGCTATCAATTTGTTTACTGCAGGATCCCAAATAATGTAAATGACATCAAGGCTTTCCATCCAGCCCTTTACCAATCAGTGAGTTCATTCAGACACTTTAATCTTAACTGGTTTACCGTTAGACTTAGGATCTCATACTCCTACCTTCCACTGAGCTGTATTCTGTCTGCCAGTTTAGAGAGCTGATCGGGAAGCCGTCTTTGCTTGATGACACCTTCTGGGGTGACCGAGACTTCACATAGAGAGTAGGCCTCAGAGGCTGCAGTCAATGCAAACTCACGGATAGCTTGAACCACGACTTCCTTGGCAGTTGTGTCTTTGCTGATCATGATATAGCGGCTCTGCTGGTCTGCCTTGAAAACCCGTAGAACCTGGTCTGGTAAATCTATTGTGGGCAAAAAAGGTATCAGTGAATATGTAATTCTGAGAGGCGACAAATTAATGATTGCCTTCATCGTGATTCAGTTTAGTCAAATTCAATTTCAGATTTAAAACCTGTATTTACCCATTTTATTTTAAAACACCCAAGAAAAGCCTAGAAAGATGATATAGTACAATATATAAACACCTTAGAAATCTGCATAGTGGCATAGTGATATAAAATATAGCCGTGCCCACGTAGGCCTAATTACTTAAAGGTTTAAAATGGCAGTTCAGCAGCATTTATTTTGTTGACACTTGAGTAGGATACTGCCAGAGCTACCACTTTATATTTAAAGTCTGCCGTAATCACTGGACTTCCTTTAAAACAGTTTCAAATTACACAGCTAGAAAGAATATGTGAATCTGTGTAACAAAGATTTTTTTTTTATTGTTTTCGTCTACTTTCTAGCATTTACACTGTGCTTAATGTCAACTTAACACACAGTAGACTTAAACAGTCTCCACTGAAAGTATCGCAGTGCCAAAAGCACAATCATGCTGCTTTTTATAATGGCTTTTAAGCAGAGTTGAGTTTACGTAAGGTACCAGGAGGCAAAAGGATCACCACAGTGCAGATTTTATCTTACCTAGTGAAAGGCTTAGTACATGTAAACCATGTGGAGCCATTTCTGCTTTGGCAGGTCACGCAATGGGTAGTTCCATAAGTTATGACATGCCCGTTCACCTTTATTTTAATGGTAATACTGCAAAGCTACTACAGCCCCTATCTGCAAGAAACATACATGCTTAGCATGGTGCGAGAGTGCTCTTTCATTCAAGTGGTTTTAAATTATTTAAAAGAAGAGTACATTAGTGAGGTCATCGGGAGGTTACCTGTTAACTATTGCATTCTTAAATACTGTATTTTGTAGATTAATCTTTTGATTTCTACATTTTATATGAGACAAGACATAATAAAGCACATGCCTCTGTACCACGATTTACAGTACAACATCTATGTAGGTTTACCATCAGAACAAAAGGAAAGTATTTGATCGAAGCATTAAACAGTAAATCCAGAAACACTACCCAATTCACGGCGCCATGCTTTGCCACAGGGCAGATATGTATGGCACTAAACTGTTATAAAAAGTGTCCCAATCCTAACTGTCAATTGACAGAGAGAGAAAGTGTTAGATTTTTGTCAATGAGAAAATTACAGTTGAAGGTAAGGCAAGCACCATACAAGGGGTTCCATAGTAAGCTACATGGTTTGATAAAAGCAAACGGCTCAATACACAATTTACATTAAACAGGATTCAGATACTCACTATAAAAGCCTGTGGCTGAAAGTGAAGAAAAATAAAATGTTTAGTGAAAGAAACAACTTAAAATAGAAAGTATTCTATTAGCTATAGATTTAAATTTTCTAATTTCCACCGTAGTAAATATACTATTCTCCTATTCCACCAGCAGCATTATCTCAATATGGGGAAAAAGCCTTCACAAAGGCTTTTAGAGAGTACGCCTAAACATGCAGATCCTGTAGTTCCAGTTCCTGTACCAGGATGTAAAAGCAACAACAGAACGTATTAAAGACTGTCAGACAATACTCGGGCACACTTACCTGGAGGATTGCTGAAATCCAGAATGCGCTGGTGAGACTGTAACAGATCAGGGTTGCTGGAAGATAAGGTCCCGCTCACAGGCAATGCAGGGGGGATGTGCTTCGACTGCCTGAGCCCCACTATGCTGTCATCCTGAGAGTGGCCAAGGCCAATGTCACTTTATAGAACAAGAAGTCATGAACTTTTAGTTTGTAAAGATGGGCTTTGAACAACGTTCTGCTTTACAGTGCATGCCTAATAGTAACACACACACACGCCACACTGTAAAATTGAATTTGTTATGCAAGTAGATTTTTCCAACATGCTTTCTGTAATATAAAAAAGCTGCATCTCAGTCATGAAGTGCAAGACAGCAGATCTGAAAGACTTGAATTGCTGGGTTGGTTTACATCACAATATTTACTGTATATGCACATCAGACAGACAGATTGGCTACCCAAAGCTCTTAGTATGCTCAACATGTATTTGCATTTTCAAATCACTCTTTATTGTTTCGCTTCAACATATCAGACTGCTTATTGCATAACTACCAATTTTTCAAGGTTTTTAATTTATCTAAATAAAAATGTAACTCTAAATGCATCAATACTGAGTGTTTTATAGTTATGGATGATGTATTTGTATGTAAACAATGGGCTTGGGACAGGACATTGTGGGTCTAATGCATAACACATAGGTAGAAAGAGCCGAAACATACCTGTATGGTTTCTGGGGTAGAATGCTGATGCGAGTTTTGTCTAGTATTTTCTTCAGCTTGTTCCTTCCTCCTACAGTGTTGGCCTTAGCCTTCTTATTGGCTTTGTCGAGGCCGATCACCTGCTCAACGTCCACAGCCAGGTCCGGGATTGAGTAGCGACTTGCTTTCTTAATATCACCGATCTTGGGTAGATGGGGAGCACCATTCTTCTTTTCCTCGGCTGGCCTTGCTAAAAGTTCTTTAAATACTGTAACAATAATACACAAGTAAGTCACAGACTGCACAATGCTGGCTTCTCGGGTTTCTTTTTCAATGAGAGATGGCACCAAATCTATCACGCTGATCTGAGAGGTTATTCTTGGCAGCCCTGTGCCTGTTACACTTAAAACTAAAAATTGATTCAGGCCCTGAGAGCAGCAGGTGCAATTGGATAATACTGGTCTTGTCATCAGGTGTCCAGTGTATGCCAATTTTATCTTTGGTCATGCACACAGTAAATGGAGCAAATAAGCTAAGCACAGTGCCAGTTATAGATAAAATAGAAAAACTGCTGAATTCACCAGGGTAATGAATCAATATTGACCTGCATTTTCTTTGTGTCCAAGCTAGAGTTGCTTCTGAAAAGCATGAAACAGAATCGAAATCATGCACAGTGCGGGGCATAAGCAGAATTGACTCTGGTGGGTTTTTTTTTTTTTTATAAATTTAGTCATTGCCAATTATTTTTATTATTTTCTCCCCAATTTGGAAATGGCCAATTATTTTATTTTTTTAAGCTCAGCTCACCGCTACCACCTATGTGCTGACTCGGGAGGGCGAAGACGAACACACGCTGTCGTCTGAAGCGTGTGCCGTCAGCCGACCGCTTTTTTTCACACTGCGGACTCACCGTTCAGCCACCCAAGAGCTACAGCGTCGGAGGACAACGCAGCTCTCAGGCAGCTTACAGGCAAGCCTGCAGGCGCCCGGCCAGACTACAGGGGTCGCTGGTGCGCGGTGAGCCGAGGACACCCT
Source organism: Acipenser ruthenus (assembly GCF_902713425.1). NCBI lineage: Eukaryota > Metazoa > Chordata > Actinopteri > Acipenseriformes > Acipenseridae > Acipenser > Acipenser ruthenus. The sequence continues at coordinate 85,336,980 of NC_081189.1, forward strand.
GGCTGACCTAACCCTCCCTCCCCCCGGGCCGCGCTCAGCCAATTGAGCCCCCTGGAAGCTCCCGTCCTCGGTCGGCAAAGGAATAGCCTGGACTCAAACTCGCGATGTCCAGACTAGAGAGCGCATCCTGCACTCCACGTGGAGCGCCTTTACTGGATGCGCCACTCGAGAGCCCCCGACTCTGGTGTTTTTAAGCATGCAAGCAGACAGATTTACAACTTTACAAAATCTATATATAAAACAATAAAAATAACTATGATTCAGTTGTTAAACACTTACCAAATAAGTTTGTTTTCACCGTGATAGATAAGTGAGTGTTGTTCTTCAAGATTTCAGTGGCTTTGGAAATCTGAACAGTCTCAAAGTTTTGTCCATTAACCTCCAATATCTTTAAAATAAATAAATAAATAAATAAATAAATAAATAAAAACAGCTTGGTTATGAAATATTTGTTATCTGTGAAAGAAACCTAAGCTGAGTTTGGGTGCAAACTTCTACTAAACTTTTGTACCACCAAGCAGGTATGGTAACAAGCGTTCATTTATGTTTGTGTAGAAGAGATGGCTGTAACGTTATCATGTTTACAGTATCTTTTGAACATCTGGAATAGGAACAAACTACAGGTATATTATTATTATTATTATTATAATTATTATTATTATTATTATTATTATTATTAAGAGCTGAACTTCATAGTTACACTACATTTTCTAGCAGAATTTAATGCATAAGTTAAAAGAATACCTGGTCACCACGTTTTATTCCAGCTTCAGCAGCTTTGCTTCCAGTTTCTACACTATCTATGAAGATTCCAAATCCTTTCTCTGACCCTCCCAAAAGGGTGAAGGGCAAAGGGGCCTCCCTGGAAGGTTTAGTTAGTGTTACTAGTCTTCGTTTGGCTTTAGCAGCACAGGCAATATTTAACAGTCTTAGATGCCCACACATTTTCTGCAAAACAGAGAAAAACACAGGTTCAACACATATGCTGTATACATGTTGTATTCAACCACATGCACACCGAAACAGGCAAACTTTGTTTGGATTTTTTATCTTGCCAAGGTTAGGTTATATAACCCTGAATTAAGGATTTAGTACAAACTTTTTGTAAAATCCTGACAACTTAGTGACATGTACTTAAAAGTGCTGAACTAGATCTTTCCAGGTTATGCTGAAGAATTGTGCAACTGCAAAATGTTCTAAAAACACAGAAAACCAGTTTCATAACAAAAGATCCAGTGTTCCTCAAACAATGTTTACTTGTGTTTCATAAGAATTGCCACACTTGATATGATATGTTTAACAGCGTTTTACAAGAGCAAAGCTTGGTATTATTCCCACTGATAATCTGCAAATACCATGCAAAGTAAGACCACATCAAGCTTGTTAAATTATTGAGAAAAAGGCAATATACACAGGATTTTGTTACACCAAACTTCACATTACACAAGATGTCAGCTAACTGACATACAGGTAGTACTGCCATAAAGAGTTTCCTGAAAGACATTAACTTACCTCTCTTTCTAAATTGTTTTCAAATTCTTCAAGAAAGTGAGTCATGGCTGGGTCTCCTTCAAAGTCATTGAAGTGATTGTTTACCCACAGCAACACTACCCGTGTAACCTACAAAAACATTTATTTTCTAAAGTTAGTCAAGAAGCAATGCTTGAGAAACTTTGCCTCCAAACAGGACCCCACGGGCAATAGCTATATGTAAGGGGAAAAGCCATTTTAAAAAGTATTATCTTGGATATGAACAAGCTTTCCTTTCACTGTAGAAGCCTGGTTTCAAGGTTTATTTTTGTTTGCCTTTAATTCATATGACAATATGTATTAACCACTAACCTCACGATTCCAGTCACTGCAAATGCAGAGGTGAACAAGAGGTTACACTTGTAGCGACTATTTTTTGTTTCATCCAACCAGACAACTTAACTTTTACAAAAATTATATACAGAAAGTCTGTCCAAAACAGCACACAGAAACACAGTACCTTGTCCCTGAGGCTTGGGTCATTAAACCACTCCAGCAGCTTCTTGCCTACTATCATTGGGCTGGAAAGGAAGGTCCTGTATGTCAGGAGAAAGTCTTCGATGAATGTGGGATCCACCACAGAGTGCTCCTCAACCAGATGCATTGTCAGCCTTTCTGTTGTCCCCTGTAAGATTAAAAAGGGTAATATTAATCTGTGTCATTTAGCCATACAGAAAACAAAGAAACTCCAGTTAAAATGTATAAATATAAAATTATTTTTGGAAATTATACTCTCAATAATTGCACTGCACAGCTTGTTCTACTCACTTGAAGCGCGAGATTTGAAATCTGCCATTACTCCATTACTTGTGCATGGTATTTTTTTTTTTTTGGTCATGGTTATTAGAAACTGTGAAAATTGACATTCAGCTAAATGTGGGGGTGGGTTAATAGTTCAAAATTGGGCGTTGACTCGGCAGAATCCGGTATTTGCACTATAACACCTGCAAGTCGCCTTGCATAAAGGCATTTGCCAAATAAATAAATACATCCATCAATAAATAAATAAATAAATAAATAAATAGAATAAAATACTCAATTTGGTTTAAAAGGGAGACAAAAAATCAATCCGATAAACAGATATGCCAGCTTTTTTTAACATTTATAACCAAGTCTCTCCCGTTTCAAAGAACAGATCATATAAAAGTTCCACACACACACACACACACACACACACACACACACACACACACACACACACACACACGCACATCCACTTGCTCAGTAGTGTATCTACCCAGCCCTTATTCTAGCTTACCTTGATGACAATGTGTCCTTTCCTGGTCCCAGTGCGATCAAGCTCCCTGTGCTCCTTCACCATCACAATCTCTCCCTCCTCTTCTACCTTCTGCATGTTCTTCTCTACCTGATTGAGGATGCAGCAGTATTCCTGCTGGGCTATGCAAACAAACTGCAAAGAAGCACAGACAAAAAAGATGTGCCTAGGGATGCCACTGTTACTGTACAGAACAGCTGGTAAAAATGAAAAACGGCTTCATCTTGTACTGCAAATCTTTCATTTGAAATAAAATAAAACGTGATTTGGAGCCGAGGGAATTTACTCAGATCAGTTACATTATTTTAATACTACTGATACCCGTCAGTTATACAAGATGGAATCCTGCCACCTTGTGTAAATTTCTTCTGCCCATGTTTTACAAATTCTTTTGTATTTATGGACTTATTCCAGCCAATACAGGAAGTAGTAACAAAAGGCACTGCATCCAGTATCAGAAAAACTCAGTTAGTATGAATTACTTAAACAGATACTGTATATTAAATATCATAAGTCATTTTCTTAAATTCTGCTTTACTCTCTAATGACGGTACAATAAACATTATAAATATCGTACAATACTGATACTGAAATATATATATATATATATATTCTACTCATTTCCCTGCATGGCGAGTCTGTAATGGCTTGTTACAGATTTATTTCTCTCACCTTATCTTTAGCACCCAGGTCCCACTATTGTATCCATTTCCTAAATAAATCGTGCATCAATTTTCAGTCCTACTGCTTGCAGGCAGCTCTCACCTGGCA
>NC_081189.1:85345556-85353056 GCF_902713425.1 Acipenser ruthenus
TCCTACTATAAGATTTTACATTTTGTTATAAATGTAGCTAACCAATCACAGCATCAGTATAATATTTATATACTGGCTCCCGAGTGGCGTATCCACTCCTTGTGGAGTGCAGGATGTGCTCTATACCCTGGACGTCGCAAGTTCGAGTCCAGGCTATTCCTTTGCCGAACGAGGACGGGAGCTCCCAGGGGGTGGCGCTCCCGGGGGGAGGGAGGGCTAGGTCGGCCAGGGTGTCCTCGGCTCACCGCACACCAGTGACCCCTGTGGTCTGGCCGGGCGCCTGCGGGCTTGCCTGTAAGCTGCCCAGGGCTGCGCTGTCCTCCGACGCTGTAGCTCTGGGTGGCTGCATGGTGAGTCTGCAGTGTGTAAAAAAGCAGTCGGCTAACGGCACACGCTTCGGAGGACAGCCTGTGTTTGTCTTCGCCACTCCCGAGTCAGCGCGGGGGTGGTAGCGGTGGGCTGAGCCTAAAAATAATTGGACATTACTAAATTGGGGAGAAAATAATAAAAAAATAATTGGCAACCACTAAATTTAAATAAATAAATAAATAAAGTAATATTTATATACTGTACAACTACACTAGTGGATAGCAATGTTAAAAATGAGCCCATATCTGAGTCCGAATTTAAGACAGGATGTTTTATATAAAAATAACAGATTAAAAATAAAATCTCCAAAACACTTAAACTGCAACAGTATATTAAGAAAATGCTGTCTGCAGATTCAATATTCATTGCCTATAACTGGAGACCTCAGGGACTATGATTCATTTGTATGAAGTTTCACAGTAACCATTAAGAAACTAAAGACTTGATGTGTAGTCTTCTGATATTTGACACACAGAAAACAGAACTACAAAGTCAGATGATTTCATTGCAGAAAAGTGTGCCAAGCCAAAGTTGCAAAGCTGTACTGGTTCCTTGAAAACCTTCATAGAAACTACAGAAAAAAACGTATGTGTACCTCCTTAGAAATGGCAGTTTTTTTGCAGCTGCAGAGCAAAATAAACAAATAAATAAGACAATAGCTGGACATGAAAACGAGGCAGGCAGTCTGTGTATTCTAGCTGGTGTCACTATTAAGGGAAAGAGGCAAACACTTATTTGAGTCTGGGCTGAATTTGGTGTCTGACGTCCCCTCATTTGTAGCAGATTGCTTCAGCCATATCTCCAGTAACGAGCGTGACGACTCACCAATGTCATCGTCAGTCCTGTCCATGGGGTCCTTCTCAAGGCAGTCACGGACAATATCCCGACTCATCAGAGGGTCTGAAGCACGTTCAATATCCTCCTCATCGTCATCCTCCTCCGAGTCCACAGCTGTCTCAGGCAGCCCACTCAGATCCATCTCCCCGGCCTCACTCTCTGCGGCCTAGCAAGACGAGCAGAGAGATCACATATAATATGCTAACTCAAAACAGAGTGCTGACAAAGGATCCAGTAAATCCCAGTCACATTCAATTGGAAAAACAAATCAGAGACTGCCATGCTAAATGCCTGCTTTTTAAAAACAGATTTCAGTGGAATTTTATGTAGCTGAAACAACCATTTGTTTTTAGTTAGTTTTCATTATACAGTAATACTGAACTAGATTTCACCACAGTGGCTTTGTGAAGAGTAAACCCAGTATGAGCCAACAGTCAGGTTAGGAACTACAAACAATTACACAGCTCCAGGTCATACTGCCAAGTTTAAGCTGCCAAAGCCCCCAGAGGTACATGGAGGCACTCCAAGAATTAAAAGCTGTAATAAATGCTGCTATTGTTTCCAATTTGTGTTATTCCCAATACTATGAAGATGACTATGAATTATTATAATTGTGACCAACTATCTGATAGGAGCCACATTACAACATCACTTTTAAAACAGATTGACACAATCTTTGGGAACAATTCAGCAAAATTCTCATCAAACAGGGATAGGCATCAAGGCATCATTAGTCCTGCTGAGGCAGATCAAGAGAAAATGGACCGGAGCGGGCTCCTGTGGGAGGCAGGCAGGCCTGCACTTCCATTACCTTGAGAAATACTCCTGACATCAACATTTTCTCCATGTTAACCTGCTAATTTCCATTTTGTCATTTGGCTCGAATACATCATCTGATATCACATTAATTTCTCTTTTTTCACTTCAAAGCTTAGTTAAAAGAAGTTCCTTACGGTAGCTTATAATGCCAACATTGAAGCTGGAACTAGCTCCTTCAATGAAAAACAAACAAAATGATATCTTGAGAGACTGACCTGCCTTATGCTAAAGTTAAATTGTACTGCATTGTCTCATATTCTGTCATCAAAAAGCAGACTAATTATAAGCAGGTTATAATGAAAATGTCTGCTTTCCGTTACTATAGTTGAACTATAAAACCTTCACAGCAAACACAAACAGACAGAGTAACAGACTTTATCCTTTGCAACAACTGCATCGATAATAAATGAATGGTTCTTACCTGCTACAAATGTCTTAAGATGCTATTCAAGAGAAAAAGATGTGTGCTTCATCTTAATACAATGCCGGTACAACAACTCTCCCTGACACATTTCAGCAGGATCCTGACTTACAGTTGCAATGCCAGGCATGTTTAATTTTTAACTAAAGAGAGCCTGCCTTACCAAATGCATGTCTTTTCTCTTTAAATGGCAAGCGTAAAATTCATAAATGATTCACTGCAATTTCTGACTCATGACACTTGAATCAGATCACACAGGCATTACAGGTACTTTAGGGACTTCAAAAAGCATTAGATATTAAATAGGGAAAATGGGAATATTGGAAGAGAAATAATGGGGGGGGGGGGGGGGGGGTACTAAGCGTAATCCTTTACTACAGGCTGTGTTATTACCGATTGTCGCTGGTCTCTAAATCTAAAGCTTGAATTCTCTCCAAGGCTAGAGATAAAGTCATTCTTGGATTCTGTTGTTCCACATGCCCAATCCAAAGCTTGAAAACAAACAGTTATGTGAAATGGAACTAATACTGTATAGAACCATCGCCACATCTGATTAAAGGTTTACATATAGTAGCAGTAATTTAAACTAAAATATAAGTGAAAAAATGGCATGGACAAACAGAGTTTTCCAATTGGCTGATTGGTCAAGCTCATAAGTCTAGATAAAGTTATTCTACGAATTTTAATATATTACACAAGAACATTTTTGTTATTAAAGAAAGATGAATCTGTGTTAAAGGTAAAAGATTACATTTTGTAATGATAGGGTCCTCATCAACATTTTTAAATAGGCATTAAAGACTACTGTATCTTAATGCGTAAAAAAAACAAACAACAAAAAGAAAATCCCTCAGAAACCCTATGTTTCTTTTTGAAGACTCTTCTTCACCCTAAATAAATTAATCGTTCTATGTGTGGTGCTTGACACACTGAATACAGCTACAGTATTAATATTTAAACAGGACTATTCTAGGATTAATGCTGAAAGCTGTCTGAAGTACCAATGTCATGATTCATTTAAATATGAAATACGCTGCCATTCTACCTTCCCTATGCCAGCTTTTCTGAAGCCAGGGCCAATAAATCTAACCATAAAACAAACAATGAAGTATGCACAGAATGGTGTCTCAGCAAATGTACAATACAAAAGGGATACAACTGCACAGATTAGATAATGTCTCTCATCATTTCTGGATTGATTTGCAGTGGCCTTCATTGTGATAGCTGCAATAATTTCAGTTAGGGGGTTTCTGCCCCGTTTCATAACTGCAATTAACAGCAAGACCACAGGACAGAACAGGTTTCTATTAATGGAAACTCAATTCCTGAATAAGACCTCACATACTATAGGCCTCAGTAGTCTAGTTTATTTATTTATTTATTTAAAAATGTCCATAAACTGATCAAAGGAATGTTGCACACCTAAAAGCAGTGTAAAAAAAATAAAAAAAATAAAGAGAAATTGTGAATTACCCCGATAAAGCAGTTTTACTTTCATATGTGTATAATTAAACCTCTACAGGTAACATCCATCATATTTAGCAGGCGCCTTTATCCAAGGCGGTAGTTGTATAGCACAGTATTTTCGATACTCTTTAAAGGATCAATGACTAGCCTGTGTTTTAATGAACACTTAAACAGAAGTCACACACAAATTATACAAATGATATGCAAGCCCTTAGGCAAGGCTGACATTTTCCCAAAGAATTTCAATTGACAGAAAGTAAAAAGGGACTGGCAGTTACAGTATCTAGTCATCATTGTATCTCTCTTAAACAATTTTATTATCTAGGGATTTAGGAAGCCTGTAGACAACAGAAATAAAATGAAGATGTCTTTCATTTGTACCAACACATTAAGCCTATGAAACGCCCTAAAACTAGGAAACGCCCTAAATGTTTTTCAAGAATATAAATCCTACATCATGATGTTTATATTATGTGAATTAAATTCAACCAAAATCAGTATTTAGAGTAAGCTACAGTTTCATTATTTTACTACAATGCTTGTGAATATAGTGTACTCACTGTTGCTCTTGGTTATGTCACCATTCCTTGAGTTGCATTCTTCTACTGTACTGCATGTGTAATGTTAGTTGTGTAAGCTTGCCTGGCAGTGATTCAGTGTTTGGTAGTGGGTTTTACTATACTTCTATGCTTAGAACATTATGGGACCTATTTCTAAACAAATTATTCCCAGAGAAATAAAATGTGTATATTAAAATAAAGATCAACACCACAAAATAGATGAAATCAACAGTTTAACTTGCTATGCTATTTTTATATTATTTTCATGACAAGCGTAAACAACTGAATAATCTGGTAATGTACAGTAATAAAAAAAAATCCTGGATCCTGCAATACCTAGCAGAGTTCAAGGGTTAAGCACACTGGTGTCTGTTTTAATACAGCGGCAGACTTTCATAATGCCACCCTAAAATTGATAAACCTCATTTTTCGCAGAATTCATTTCAATGTGTTTTTATTGAACTGTATGTACAGTAGTATGTTATGACTAGAATTATTTCAGTCTTCAATTGAAGACTACAAATTGAAATTTGTGTCACTGAATTGCATAACTTTGTATACTAAAATGGAATATATGTACTGTATAAGGAAGCAGCGATGTGTATATATTAACCAATACACTTGTGAATTATAACAAAATTTTGTTGCTCAAGTAGTTTCATTTCTAACAAATGCTAAAGCATACCTTTTTAACAGCTTTGTAATTTACCCTCTTTTGTCTGGTGAAATGGGATTGCCTAACCTGTGTGACACTGCATAATACAGAATTCTGCAATTCAGAGGTTGAAAAGAGCTTTGTTTGAATTGCCTGGTCCAATTACTACCTCATTTGCATGTCTGAAGACTCGTGCTGTAAAATACTGAGCATCCATAAAACATCTCAGTTATGCAAATATATGTACAATAGAAAAAAAACATGAAATGGCTTCAAGATCCCACTCAGCTATAGCAAATGCAGGCCTTTTCCAATACATATTTTAATAGTGAACACCTATTTCAAAATATTCAAATAACCCATTAAATCCCACCTAAATACAAATGTGAACATACATTGGCGGAACACCACTGAAATTCTTTTATAAGATTTTTAAAGAAATTTATTTTCACAAGTTTTCCTGAGCAACATTAAAATCTTTCAATAGGTGGAATGGAGTTAACACTTCCACTGGGAAACCTCTTATTACAATGATCAAGTCAGGATTTTTGTTACAATACTTTGCATCCTTCCCTGAAGTTCCCTTCACTGTCAGTACTGAAGGTGACAGACGGGCTCAGCAGCTAGTTTAGCACATATAGAATATGAGTAAAAGTATCAAACTGAAATCATCAACTATTATGAATGATTCTTGATTCCAGAGTCATTAAGAATCAAAAGTTGCACAATATTGCTGAAATGGTATGCACTTAAGAAAGGTTGATGCAGTACACCTACAGTACTGTTGGATGTTTACAGACAGTGAGAGACCAGTACCACTTCTGAAAAGTGAACCTAATTAAAATCAGTTCAACTCTAATCTGTTTCTGAGAAACATTGCTAGGCTAGTTTCAGTTCACCACAGACAGAAAATCCCATGGAAATAAGCTCTCAGACACCCATATGAGGCAGTGGGTGACAGTCTGCTAAGAATCACTTTCATCAGAGATGGGCTTACTAGTTGGAAACCTATAGCAAATCCTTTAATGGCAGCCAAACAGATGGCTGTCTATCCAGGATCAAGAACTAGGTTAAAAAATGCCTGTGGATTCCTCAGTTCTACAATCAGCAGGAGTCACTCCACACAAAGACATTAGGGCTTCCATGAAATCAAAAGGGATTAAAGGGTTTGAAAATATCCCCAAAAGTGGGAAAAGGCCATATTTTAAAAATGTACATACATAAATAAAATTTAAAAAGTAGTTCAATCGTTAAACAGAAAGACACAACTTGCACTCAATCAGAACACTTTTGATTAAATAATAATAATAATAATAATAATAATAATAATCTGAAGGCCTTGAGTTCAGTAAACAACTGAAAAGAAGATGCATGCGTCCACACCATATGTCCCTTTAAGGCTTTAATAATAATAATAATTAAAAAAACATAAGTCAGTTTGATCTAATCTGATTGATCGATTCATCAATATGTAATCGAAGCTCAGGAAATTTAAGGACGGATGATCAATAATTGATGCATTGGTTAATTGTTGTATCTCAAAAAAAAAAAAAAAAGAAAATCAACACTAATCGTAGAGCACAAAAGAACATACTTGGTTAGTGCACATCAACTGTTGCATGCATGAAGAATAATTTACTAACTGATATCGTCTTGACAGAATGTTCCCATAATTCTAGTGCATCAGAATCTATATTAACAGAACTAACAAAGTAATATTGATGCAGTGTATATGGGTTACTACCATATGACATTTGAATCGTTAGGGTTTTCAACACAGCATTTACCCAGTTGATGGTATTTCTCTATTTTTTCAGTTGATTATAGCATTTTTATAAAAACACTGCTAAAAAGCAAAATCAGTTCAAATTATTTGTCAACTCTCAACACCTAAAGCCATTACATAAAGTTAAAAAGAAAGCCTTGCTTACCTGGTAAATATCGGACAGACTGCTACTCCCAGAGTCGCTTGTAATGCTACATCCTGAATGACTGGAGGAAACGTGCGTCACCTGTGGATGGAGGCTGTCAGTGAGGTGGAGCTTGGAGAAATCTGCAGGAAGCTGCACAGAAAAAAAAGACACAGCTAGTAAGAATCACCCAAAAGAGCATTAAACCGTGAACAATACCATCTACGCAAAACAAATATACTGCACTACTGTCAGAGCAGAGTTCAATATATTTTCAGTATGAATACCTAAGAACAGTGATCTTGATTTTGTTCTGAATAGTGGATAGCTAAATAGGGGAAGTGCACAAAAAGTCAGCAATTGTTAAAGAGGTCAAAATGAAATGGGGCAAGGCATAATTTGCATATTCCATTTTTTTATACTATTACAATAGCAAAGCACCGAGTGAGCCATTTTCTTTAT